>NW_009715640.1:0-691 GCF_000703405.1 Apaloderma vittatum | reverse complement strand
CTTAGGTGTGCAGATAATACGGAAAGTGAGAATTACGAGTCTCATGACTGAGAAAATAAAAAAAACAAGAGTGAAGAACTCTATCCAACATGCTGATTTTCAAGATACAAAATGACCCATGATTCTCTCAGGTGTCTAAAAAATGGCCAAAAGTGAAACAACCAAAACATCCCTCTACTCTGCCTCCTAGAATCTACATGAACTGTGCAAAGAGGTTTTGCCAGGGCACACACTTCTGGATCAAATCATAAAATCATAGAATCATAGAACGGCATAGGCTGGAAGGGACCTTAGAGATCATCTAGTCCAACCTCCCTGTCATGAGGAGGGACGCCACCTCTCGACTAGACCACGCAACACATGGGGATCGAGTGGGAATCAAAACCGCGACCTCAGTGTTGGTCGTTGTCAGCACCCCACTCAAACCACTGAGCTAACCGGCCCCCTGATGTTTAGCAATATCATGGCATGCAACACTCCCCTTACAAGGCAAACAAAGGAATGGCATGTGCCTTAACAACCACATGCTGAAACTGTATTCTGATGATCTGCTTTACTCCAGCCTCTGCTTGCTTAATGCCACAGTAGCTCTCAGTTATCTTAATGTTCCCAGGATGTTTCTGCAATTAAATTAAATGTTTCTATCCATCACTTGTTTCTGTCCTACAGGCATTTCCTCCTAGGCTTCCAG
>NW_009715639.1:0-9057 GCF_000703405.1 Apaloderma vittatum | reverse complement strand
AGGAGCAGGAGGCCATTGTTGGGACTGCAGGACAAGTGAGTATTTCAAAACATATTCAGTGAAATATATGCATATTAGCTAGAACCTCACTCTGACTCAAATTGCTCTGTCTTCTTGGGGTAAAAAACCGAGATGGTTTCCACCAGAGGGCAAGAACTACATCCCCTTTAATAATTTAATGCCAAACCATGTAAAATGTTCCTGTGTTCCTTCAAAACCTGCACCTGGTAGAGTAGAAAGTGACCAAAAAAAAGTGTTTAGAAGATCTCATTTTCATGCTCTGCAGGCTCTAACCTTGTCTCCAAAAGCCAAGGTTGATGCGTCCCATGCCAAATTAAATCGAAGATGTATGCAGTAATGAAAAGGGTATCATTCCATGAAAATCCCCGCTTTTCAGTTAAAGAGGCCATGGTTTATTAGGAATGCAAAAATTACAATGTCAGGGTAACTTTGCAAATTAAGCTTTTTTCCTGAACGCTCACTTGTCTCACTAGAAGAAAGCAGCTGGCTCAAGACTTTCAGAGCTTGTTACCTGGATATCTACTTACATTAAGAAAAAAAAGTGTTTCTGATAGAAATAAACCTTCTGTCTCTTAAAACATGCGGGACACATTCCCTGATGGGACATGGGTCAGAGCATCCCCTGACACGGTGGGACCCAGAGGAGTGGGATCCCCACAAAAGCACCCGCAGAGCAAAGAAGCTGACGATTACGTGTTTGAAGCATCAGCCAAAAATTTCTGTAACCTTAAGAGATTTTCCTTCCTGACACAGAAAAAATGCCCCAAGCTGCTGATCCATGTGTGATATTTGACCTATTTACATGAATTTCCTTGCTGCTGGCAAGCTAGGAATTAGAGGAAGAGCTCATTCCCCATCTGTATAGCCAGGGGAGCAGCCGAGGGAGGGCAGAGAAGAGCAGATCCTCAGCTCGGGGGAAGCAGCCAACGAGTTATTTGGGGTGAAGGCACTGGGCTCAGCGTGATCCCACCCCTGCTCCATCCCCACTCAGCCCCAGTTCCTCCCACTTCAGAGCCAAGGACAGAAGAGAGGAAAAGGTAAATGATATTTTACTGCGAGACACTATGCACGAAGGAATAAGAAAGAGAGTGGATTCAAGCTCATTGCAAGGCACAATAAGCTGCAGAGGACATTTAATCATGATTTCCCTTCCGAAGGGAAAACTATATGAGAAATCTGCAAGGCCTGAGATTTGCATCTGAGGCCAATACTCTTCCCCTTTCTCATCTCCATCGCCCCTTAAATCTTTTATAGGAGTCATTAAAAAATGTTGTGTGCCACCCCAGCCATAACACATAAACCCATGCCCGTTAACCACTGCCTAGAGCACAGTGGGGATTCACACAGATAAATCAGCACCCACCGTGCAAAACAAATCTGCTTCCAGGAACAGCAGCCCGACCAGGGATGGGCTGCAGCCCTGGGTCTCCTGAAGACACAATCTTATTTCTCCATCCACTCCACACTCAGCCCCACCAACTCCATCACTCCCCAATTACTGCAGGTGCGAGAACAGCCTGTGAGCCACCACAGGTTGGTATAAAGCGTGTTTTCTGGTGAGAAGCCGCCGAAGCGAGCCAGAGGCTTTGTGTCTAGTGCTGGTTTGATGTGGTGTACCCAACCGGAGCCGGGGCAAGCGCTGCTGTGATTTATTCATATCCGAGCAAACAAGTCTTCATTAACTGCTAAAACTTGCATGTGGAAAAAGCACACTCTGTCAAGTGCTGGGTGCTGCTTAACGAAGAAAAACGAGGTGGCCGCCAGATGCATGGCAGTCAGAACTGGATCTCTTATTGACTTTCTTCCCTGGGCAGTTGTTCCCTCCTCCCACATTACTGATCAAGGTTTTACGACTTGTGCAGTGCATCCCTCCTGCGAGTCGTGGCCGATCTCCTCTCAGGACGATGCTCACCAGCACGGCCCACTGGGCTTCTCGGACCTCTGGCTGGGCTCCTGAGGACAGTTGAACCATGGGGGTTTACGGCCATCATCCATAATAAAGAAAAAACTCATGGAGTTATCTTAATTTTGGTCAGCAAAATTTGGGCTGAGCAAATTACACAAGGTACAGTATTGCATATAAAATATTAGGCTGCAGTCAAAATTCTCTTTCAGTTAGAATGTGTGAGATTGAGCTGGCTATTCATGGGGAAAGAACTCATACAGGTGGGCAGTGTGGTCAGACGTGCTTCGTGCCTACAAGAAAGCTGCGGAAGGGCTTGTTAGGATGTCGAGCAGTGACAGGACTGGAGGGAATGGATTGAAGCTGGAGATGGGTCAGTTCAGATGGGACGTGAGGAAGAAGTTCTTCCCCATGAGGGTGGTGAGACCCTGGCACAAGTTGCCCAGAGAGGGGGCGGGAGCCCCATCCCTGGGAGTGTTTAAGGCCAGGCTGGATGGGGCTCTGGGCAGCCTGATCTAGTGGGGGATGTCCCTGCCCATGGCAGGGGTTGGAACTGGGTGATCTTTGAGGTCCCTTCCAACCCTGACAGTTCCGTGACTCTATGATCCCATGCCAAACAGCAGGCCAAAGGACGGGCAACCAGCACCAGACAGAGGTTGCTTCTGCTCCCCCACGGTTCCCTGTATGGAGAGCAGGGGCACGAGCATCCTCCTCTTTGATGGAATAAAAAGTTGATTTTTAGTTTTAAAGTGTCCGTTTTCCAGGATCCCAGGGCCAGTTTGAGATATTTCTTGATGGATGAGATGGAGCGGTCCCTTCCCCGCCCGGGGGGACACCCGTGGCATTGCGAGGGGTCACACATGGCATCGCGTGGGGACACCCATGGTATAGCGAGGGGACCTGCCAGCACTGGAAGCCCGTCCCTGCAAATACCACACACCCACCTGATCAAGCTTTCTGGGTGATTTTTAACTGAAATATTTCTCATGCCTGCTCAAACACCTCCTCAGGAGTAACAATATTTATCTAAATTATTGAAAAATTATTTTAATTTTCAGGATTTTTATAATTTTTTTTCTCTCCCTGGCAACCTGTCACAGATAACAAAGCAATGAACAATTCTCATTCATTTCATGCGTTTCTGAGCATCGTGGCAACCTCTGTCAGAAAATTGAATCATGTTGCTTTCATAACATTTATGTTGCGTGTTTCCGCAGTCGCTCCGTGGAGCATGGCTGTGGCAAACATAACTCGCCTGAAGTCGTATGCAAAACACAGTCCAGTACTTCACCAAAATCTGATACTGGAAAGACATGCAGAAGTAGGATATAAAAGGGAAACGTTCATTGCACCCTTCTTGTGCTCTGCCCTGCACTGAATTTAAAGCTGGCTTGTAGTAAATGCAGCAGAATCTGCTTTTCCTGGATGTGTAGAGAAAGTGTAAGCAAGTCTCAAAAACTGCACTTCACATGAAACGCTTGCTTTTAAAATGATTCCACCAATATCAGAAGTGAAACTGCAGCCGGGTTTGTATATCTTGGCTTCAGTCACCTGGATTTAGCTGATAATAACAAGGGAAATATTATATGCCTGTAGCACCATCTGTGCACTTACACTGCCCAGCACCACCAGGTAATTCTGCCCCGACCAGCCTTCCTGACCGGCCATAGGGACACGCAGGTGCCAGCCGTCAGTCCCAGGCCACCTTTCCTTCGAGACAATTCATTTGCGTTTGACATTTCAGAGTTCTCCAGCTTCATAAAATTTATTTCTGATTCGTCTCATGTAAATCAAATTGCATAAGACTTCTGCCTTCAGACTGTAAGTGATGACACTAAACCAGAAGATGCTCTTGGCCACAGCGAGTCTAAAAATGTGATTTTGTACAGCTGCTGGTATTGTTCCTGATTCCTTGTTGTGTGGGGTTTTTTTGGTGAACAGGCAACTTTGTGTATTCCCAAATTCCCGTGTTTGTCTGAATACAGGTTGCTAGCTGGGCACAGGCTGAGACCCCCCTGCAGTTCTGGGTCCAGCTCTGGGGTTCCTCAGCACAAGAAGGACGTGGAGCTGTTGGAGCAGGTCCAAAAGAGGCTACAAAGAGGGTCAGGGGAGAGAGCTGAGAATATTCAGCCTGAAAAAGAGAAGGCTCCAGGTGGCCTTCCAGTAATTAAAGTGGCCTCGTAAGAAAGATGAAGGCAGACTTCTGAGCAGGGCCTGTTGTGGTATGACAAGGGGTAAATGGTTTTAAATTAAAAGAGGGCAGATATAGATTAGACATACAGGTTGCCCAGAGAGGTGGTCGATGCTCCATGCCTGGAAATATTCAAGGCTGGGTTAGACAGGGCTCTGAGCAACCTGGTCAAGCTGAAGAAGTCCCTGCTTACTGCAGGGGGGTCAGACTAGATGACCTCTAAATGTCCCTTCCATCCCAAACCAGTCAATGATTCTGTTACGGAGCGGGGTGCTCCTTGCACAGGGAGGAACCTGCCGTTGCATTACCTGGGACATTCCTTCTCTGGAGGCTCCAACCTTCCCATCCCACAGTCCCACTCACCGGGGCTGCAGGCTGCTTGGTTTTCTGCTCAGCTTCGAACAGCCCATGAACATGCTCCTTTCCGGCTAGCAACCACCATATCACTTCATTTCCAACAGAAAAATAATTCTTAGAGCAGAAATAAGTCATAGCAGCTCAATGAGCAATGAGAAGAAGGTTGGGCTTCCTTTTTCTACTTCCCTTCCCCTTCCAAGCTGGCTGTTGCTCGGAGCTAAGCTCTGCAAAGCAAAGAGGAAACTGAACGTGTAACTGGGCACCCATGCAGATGCCAATTCACTTAGTTATGCTAGAACATCCTTTTTCTAATGATATTAAGATGCAGTATGGAAAGATACTAGTGGGATTCAAAGGGCTGGCTAGTAGTGTCCTCACAGACACCCACAGCTGGGACAGAAACTACTAAAATAAAATCCCAGCATCCAGGAAGGGATTTGGGAGCTTAAGCCATGGGTACAAACCACACTCAGGGTCACACACTCAAGGAGGGAAACTCCTTTGCTCAGGCATCTGAGTGGAATCTCCATCCCTTCCTGACAGCAGCCTGCAGGATGGGTCACCTCTTTGTCCTGGAGCGGGTCCCCAGGCCCCGGTGGCCACTGGTTCAGCCCCTGCAGCCCCAGGGATACCCCAGCCCCGCTCACTCAGCTCCTACCCAGGCTGCCTCAGGCTGCTTTCTTGTTGTTTCCTTTAATTAAGTGGGAAAATATCTCCCTGAGATGAAGGTAATTGGCAAAACAGCTTGGGCACTCAGGAACTTCATAAAAATAAATGTGGGAAGCTAAATTAGTTTCAGCGTTCTTAAGTCGGGGAAGCGAAAAGGCAAAAAAAAAACCCCCAAAACCCAACAAAACAACAGGAACAGCAATAAATATTCCCGCTGAGCCTGTTTTGCTTGAGGCTGTGGGGAGGGAAGCTCAAGCAAGACCAAATCCCAGGTGGTCCAGCCAGGTCAGCCACCACGGCATCAGACCTTGATCACTGAGACCACCCGCGGGCACCCACGGTCACTGCTCCAGCTCCAGCTGCCCACTGGCCACCTCCGCTTCGGGACTGGCCTGAGTCTGGGCACAAGCTGGTTGTTTGGATGAGTCTTGGTGCCTCATTCCCGAGTGCTGCCAGGGAGGACGCCAAGCAGGTGATGCTCCTGCTGCCGCGTCATAAAAAAGTGGGACTGGCAGGGGGACATTTGGGCATCTCCCCTAGGGCGGTAGGACCAGCAGGACAGCATCGGGCCAGTTAAACTTGGGGCTCAAGGCAGCAAAACACAAAATCTCTGCCTAAACTGATATTATTTCTAGCTAAAACTCATTATTTCCTTCTTGAGGGCAACATTTAGGTACGCACTTGGAGGACGACAAAATGTCAATGCAAGTCCCACAGTGCGGACAAGTGCTGACCGGCAAGCTTGGGACATGCTCAGGTCAAACTCAAACCCTCTCCCAGGTCCTGCAAAGCCTTCTGTTCACCCAAAGATTCTGCCAATTTTAAAGCATTTATTTAAAATTAAGTTTCGCGTGTGAGTGTATTAGAAAAAGCGTGGTTTATGGATTTAATTAAAGTACTGCATATGAGACCTTGCTAATCCTGTTTGTGCTGCAGCTGTATTAAAGTGCTAAAAATCAATGTATTTGAGTTTAAATATTTTATTATGGCAAGATGTTAAATATTAATGATGCAACGAGTAATCAGTGTCACGGCTTCTGTCTCTTCTGTAAGAAAGCAACGAGTAATCAGTGTCACGGCTTCTGTCTATTCTGTAGGAAGCAACCAGGAAAGGAGGAGGAAAAGAGGAAAAAAGGAAAAAAGTCTTAATTTTGATGGCCAGGCAGCTGGCTTTTTTTCTCGGTTGAAGACACAAATGTTGCTGGTGATTTACATAAGTGACAAGAGCGTCTTCCCTTGGCTGTTACCCGAGGATGGGAAGGCACAGGGCTGCAGAGCAGAGCTGGAGAGACAGGACCATGTTCTTCTGCATCAACATTCGTGGTGTAAGCCAAGAAGTGGCCTTGCATGGTGTCAGCTGGTGGGACCTCTGGGTGCTGTGTCCTCCTCCACCACCTCCAAAGGCCCAGGGACACCCCCAGCTCTCACTCCACCAATTGCTCTGGCAGCAAAAATGCCCATTTTCTACCCTTCTTGGGATATTTTTTCTGGGTTGCTCCCACCAGAAGAAGCTGGAGAGAAGTCCCAGGACGCTCAGGCATAAAGGAGGCAGGTGTGTGGCTGCAGCCCCGCTGGCTTAATGCCACGCAAAAATAATCGTGACCCTTTCTGTGGCAGAAAAAAGGCTGTTTTTAGCACACTGCATTCATCAGTGGCAGCAATCTGTGGAAATCCAAAGGTCACAGCAAGCTGCCAAAGGAATTTGGAAGTTTTACACTCAAACCTTGCTCCTGAAATACACAATTCTTAATGACGCTCCTGCTCAGAGAATGTCAAATTATACTGCACAAAATGAATTGCAAACCTAGGTTTTGTAATCACATTTTAGAGAGATCTGAGTTTATTAATATACATGATCTTGTAAACCTGGCTCCTGCAAAAAGGCAATGAAGGAGCCAATTTGTTTGTGATCAAATCCTAATTCTAGAGCAAGTCAATCTTATTTTCTCTCCTGCCACCTCGCACAAAGCGCGTGGCGGGGTGTCAGGTTTTCTGCCTGGCTCCCTGGGGAGGGCAGCGGGTGCAGATGCTCCAGGGAAGGATGCAAAGTGTCAGGAGAAGGAACGTCCCAGCTCCTGGACTGGTTGGACTGGCTGATTTTGGAGCAGTTTTCATAGCTTGTCATTGTTAACCTCATTTTTTAAAAGTCCATCCTGAGTTTAAGTGGAGTGGGAACTATGTCCTATTCGCCGGTCCTGAACTCTTTGCCCATTCCCTGCGTGCTGTGTTGTTTACACCCTCCCAGGGAAATTTATGCACCAAGTCTCTGACACGGGCTCGCTCGGCAGCACCGTGCATCTAATTTTTAATCTGTCTAATAGGGTTGAAATGTCAAACTAATAGCGGCTCCTGCACCTTGTGGTTTTCTCCTGTCAATCAATCCTTCGTTATCAGGTAACAGGAAATGTTCATCTCCGCCTGCATGGCGTGGTTTTTTTCCTGAACGAAATCTAAGCTGGTATTTCCAAATCATCTAATTCTGCTGTCTCTTCTCACTGGGGCTTTTCCAGAAATGTTATTTATACGTATGCCTTTGTGTTTTCCAAATTTCTCTAGGAAAACAAATGAGCAGGGAAAAAGACTTTTTCAGGTTTAGGTATTTGGGGAAGGGGATTTGGTTCTGCTTTAAAGGTCATTAAAACATTTAAATGGAGAAAAATCAAATATCTGTAATTACTACCACTGGAAGTGGTTATTTTTCCTACTCTTGTTAGAACCTTCTTTGAAGTGAACACCATCCTTCGGCCAGATGAGATCCTCTTCCATTACCTTGATTTTTTTTTTTTCCTGAGGAAACTCACATTTCTCCAACTCAAATCAAAACCCATCCCCCTCTCCCCAGGGTCCCTGAGCTGTCCCAGGGCAGGACACGGCCGGCAAGACCCCCTGCCCACCCCATGTCCCAGCACCCCCTTTCCACGGCCAAGCCCGAGCTCCCAGCTTGGTTTTTGTTTTTTTCCCACGGGGCAGCAGGATTTTTGCTCGATGACCTGCGTGACCCCGGCCCAGCAGCGATGCTCCACGCAGGACCGTTATCTGCAAAAGCACCCCGAGCTGAGTTTGTCGGGGATTTTTGCCTGTACCTACCGCTGCAAATCCTAATCCCCGCTCTGTGTCACAGCACACCCAACCCTTACCTAATGCGGTTTCGAAAAGCCGGGGAGCGTCGCACGCTACTGAATACGCTTTTTCATGGCGCTGCGGAGGATCCCAGCCAGCGCTCGGCTGCTCGGCTGCGGTCTGCTTGGGCGGGCTTTAGTTGAGGTGGGGAGGCGTTTTCCGAGCGAGCCCCCCAGGGAAAACCAGCCCCTCCAGGCTCCCCGGGCTGAGCACACGCTTCTGGGGGAGGCCGAGCTCAGGCACCTTTTTCCCGTTCTGGAAAGGTGTTGCCGAAGCGGGTTTGGAGCGGGTTCGTGCCCGGAGCTGCCGGGGGATGGAGCGGGGGGGGCAGCCGAGGCTGCAGAAGAGCTTTGCCACCATCTGCCGGGCACCCGCCGAGCTGCTCCAGCACCCGCCGCTGGGAACCCGAAGCGAGGGGAGGCGCTGCCTGTCCCTGAGCTCCACGCCCGAAGGCAGAGGCCAGCGGAGGGTCCCACGCCCGACCCACCGTCACGGGCACCTTCCTCCACCCCTCGGACCTGTTTGTAGAGAGACGCAAACACCAGGAACCCAAAGGCAGTGGTTTGTTGATGCCCCACCATGTAAACAGCAGTGCCAACGCGTGGCATGCAATAAAGATTTCTCTGGCATGCAGTAAATATTTCTTTATCCCCCTGCAGGAGACATCATCCAGCCCCAGCACCCCCCGGTCCCAGGAGGGCTACACCCCTGGTCCTGGCAGCGGTGTCCAGCCTCCAACACAGGGCAAGAGACCATCTCCAGGGAGATGGAGGATGTTGTATCTGTGTCTGTATCT
>NW_009715638.1:73759-80513 GCF_000703405.1 Apaloderma vittatum | reverse complement strand
GACACACTGACATAGTAATATCTTAGAAAGAGAATGATACAGGTATAGCTTTAGAGAAAGAGTGAAACGTCATAGCATCATAGAATCATTTACACTGGAAAAGACCTTTAAGATTGTCAAGTCCAGCCATTAACCTAGTCATGCCAGGCCCACCACTAAACCATGACCCTAAGCACCACAACTATACGTCTTTTAAATATCTCCAGGGATGGTGACTCAATTATTTCCCTGGGCAGCCTGTTCCAGTGCTTGATGACCCCTTCAGTGAAGAATCTTTTCCTAATATCAAATATAAACTTCCCCTGTTGCAACTTTATGCTATTTCTTCTTGTCCTGTTGGTTGTGACTTGAGAGAAATTGGTTGTGACTTGGGAGAAGGGACGACCTCCACCTCACTACAGCTTCCTTTCAGGTTCATACCAGTCTCTAGACTGGTAACCACAATTCTTCCATTGCAAGATGGCCAAGCGTGAAGAATGTCTTTTGTTCCCAAAAGCTTATAACAGCCCTGGGCAGTGGCATCCCTTAAGAGTTTGATGCTATGTTTGCATGCATTTCAATGTATTTGCTATGTCAGTAATACTAAGATCGTCAAAACTTCCATAATTAACATGAGAATAGAGTGGCAATATTAATATGGGTGAGGCCTCTCTCTTGCATTTGCTTCCAGTGATGCATATTAAAAAGTCTGGATAAATTAAAAGCTAATGTAAACAAGCCATAAACAATACTGAAGCCTATATGTTTATTAAGAGATCTAAATATGCTTGAATGGATTATTTTTGTCAGAATAACATTTGACAAAGCACACCTTCTAACAAATTCTAGTCTGTGTAGCTGATGGAGAGAAAATAATTGTTTCTATAAACCAGGTAAATCTGTTTTTTTGCCAAAGCTACAGAAGACAAATTTTTATTCAAATATGTAGTGAAGTAATAAACCTGTTTAAGGGGCAAATTTAATGTTTTTTTTGGTGACTATATATTTGCAATAATTGTTTATATTTTTATTTTAGTCTCAGTTTTACTATAAAGGAGTTTGTTCCTTAAAAAAGTCTTGTTAATTCCAGCAATGGACTAAAGAATTTCCGCAGCATTCCTTGTGGAACTATTCTTCATAGATCTGTTTTTGTTTCAAAATCGGGAACAAAACAGCATGAAATTATGCAGCAATGAATATAAGCCGCAACAGAAAGGGAAGAACTATTTAATTTGATCAATGCATACATTTCTAGAAGTAATAGTAAGAGCCACACTGCTGGCTTTTGTAAAAAGAGAATCTGTGCTGTCCTGTCATCTTTGTACTACACCGAATATAATAACAGCTTGATTAATAGCTGGCTCTTGTAGGTACAGTTACCGTGCAATTTAGAATCACAGAATCATAGAATGGTTAAGGTTGGAAGGGACTTTGGAGATCATCTAGTTCCAACCGCCCTGCTGTGGGCAGGGACACCTCTCTCCCACTAGACCAGGTTGCTCAAAACCCCATCCAGCCTGGCCTTGAACACTGCCAGGGATGGAGCATCTATGACTTCCTTGGGCAACCTGTTCCAGTGCTTCACCACTCTCATGGTGAAGAATTTCTTCCTTATATCTAATCTAAATCTACCGTCTTGGAGTTTCAGGCCATTGCCCCTTGTCCTATCACTACAGGCCCTTGTACAAAGCCCTTCTCCAGCTTTCCTGCAGGCCCCTTTCATGTATTGGAAGGCTGCTATTAGGTTGCCCTGGAGCCTTCTCTAAGCTGAATAATGCCAACTCCCTCAACCTTTCTTCATAGCAGAGATCCTTCAGCCCTCTAATCATCTTCATGGCCCTCCCTTGGACCTGCTCCAGCAGGTCCATGTCCTTCTTGTACTGTGAAGCATCTTATTACGAACTTCCAAAAATACTTAGTCACCTTAGTCCCAGTTTGAAAAAATTACTTTAATGGTTGCACTGTCAAACATTCCTTCTGTAACTTGTGCTCTCTGAGCCACCACACTGTGTCTGGAAAGGGAACGCAGGCTGTTCAGAATCTTATCTGATTAGATAAGATGCCTTAAGTAGATTGTCCTTGACTGACAAGTGCATTTCTTCAGGAGCCTTGCTGGGCACTTAGAGTAGAAGGATCATTCTTTTCTCCCTCTGCAGACAGTAGGAAATGGTAGGAACCAACAGCAGGTAGGCTTTTAGATAATGATAATGTACCTGGTCTTCTGAAGGTAAATAAGAACTTATTCTTCCGGTACTCCATGCCAAACTCAAATCTGCTAATCAAAGGCATCTGTTAACTCAAGACCTTTCTTCTTCTAGAGCAAGCTCATGTCAAACCGTATTATAAATCACTGAGCTTTTGGATTTTTATCTCATCACCAAAGCTGACAGTAAATTTCATACGTGTTTGTTGGTGTATTTGTATTCAGTATTCAAACAGTGTAGCCTGAATTATGGTGATGTAGTGAAGAGATGGCAAACCCCTTCAAGCAGCTACAGTTATACAGCAGTCTTTGTGGCAGTATGGCTCATGCTGTATTCTGAAGAAAACCCCAAACTCATTAGTGTAAAGGATCTCTTGACAGATATAACTCTGCTATACTTCTGTTTCACTAGCTTAGTTAAAAAGAAGACAACTTTTTTTTTTAAAATATTTTTTCACACCTGAAAAACATCCAATCAGATGTAAACTTACATTTTAGATCTCTATAACTGAGCAATCAGTATGAGGTAAAAGGAAAAGTGCTTCAGTGGAGCAGTTTGGTTAGCCAAATATGTATGTATGCTTCAGGATAAGATGAACACAGCAGAACAGTGCCTATTTCTGTCTGTTGGTAAAACAAGCACTTCAGCTTGAAGGGTTCCCAGGAATCCCTCAGTGATCCCAGATAAGCTCCCAGAAGATTTCAAAAATTTCAGAACAGAGCACAGAAGCTTGCTGATGCTCTAGGTCCTGGTTTGCAGGCCAGCTCCTCCATTTTAAGAATAGTTCAAAACTCCTTGCCAGACTAAATTTTAAATCTGTTTGCTTTCATGTGATAGACTGATTTTTTTTTTAATTTGTCAAAAATGCAAAATCATTTCTTTTTTTTATCCTCATATGACAATGAATCAAAATATTCTTCACTCCAATAGCAGCAGAAGAAAAAAGAAAACACAAACTCTGTGGTTGCCAACATGTCATCATCTGGAAATGAGAGTTTGGTGATTCCCTTTCCCCTCCCTCCCTCCTTCCCTTCACTTTCCTCCCCATTGCTATAATTTCCTTCCATTTCCCCATCCTTTGTCCCTTTTCATTTAATCATCGAAACACAGACTCATAGAATGTTTTGGACTGGAAGGGTCCTTAAAGGTCGTCTAGTTGAATCCCCCTGCAGTGAGCAGGGACATCTTTAACTAGATCAGGTTGCTCAGAGCCCTGACCTTGAATGTCTCCAGGGATGGAACCTCCACCACCTCCCTGGGCAACCTTTTCCAGTGTTTTTCTACCCTCATTGTAAAAAATTCTTTCTCATATCCAGTCTAAATCTATTGTCTTTTGGTTTAAAGCCATTATCCCTTGTCCTGTGACAACAGGCCTTGCTAAAAAGATTGTCCCCATGTTTCTTACAGGTTCTTTTGTCCCATCTTCCTTTAACATATCTGATCTTTGCCAGTATTAGAACCAATTTGTAGCTGAGCAATATACAGTCTGAATTCTTACCTGAGCATTTTTTTTCCCCTCTTTGTGATCTGGAGGGGAAATTATAAAAACAATGCTTCTCTGGCTAACATAGGAAGAGACTTGAGCGAATCATGCCAATATGCATGGCATGAGGAGAACAGCACTGCCATCAGCATTAGGAACTGAAATGTACAGGATTCAACTCAAATGTTTAGTGCAGGGAGCTCCCCCAAAGTCGTTCAGTACTCCATGGGCAAGGAAGTGAAAGACTGTTCCTTGAAATTACAAATTCAGTGGATTAGTGCCATCGATTTTTGATTTGAACTGATTCAGTAACTTATGAGAAAAACAAATTGCTTCCTTGGTAGTACTTCCATGCATAAAGCTGTAGATAGCACCATATCTGAGTAATAGGCACCAGAAACAGATATCACTGATGGCATAATTATGCATTTACTGTAGTTGCAGATTTATTGGCACATAAAGTACATGGATTACGGTGTGTTCCATAGTGTTAACACAGTTAGGGCAATTTGATTTCATCTAAACATATTGAAATCAATGCCCAGTGTTTGGTTTAATTTCAAGCATAAATACTACCAAGGGTTTTCAAGATGTGGAAGGCATTTTCTTAGTGAAATACATATTTCATAGTGTGTGTCACTTGTCCATTATTTGGCTGCAGAGTGATATATCAATTGAGAAAGCTGGTAACGAACCACAAGTCACTCAGTGAAGCATCAAATAACAGTAAATGAGAATTTTTTTCTGTC
Organism: Apaloderma vittatum; assembly: GCF_000703405.1. Taxonomy (NCBI): domain Eukaryota; kingdom Metazoa; phylum Chordata; class Aves; order Trogoniformes; family Trogonidae; genus Apaloderma; species Apaloderma vittatum. Next base: position 76,098 of record NW_009715638.1, on the reverse strand, counting down.
AATTCAAATTCAATCAAAAGCAGCTCACTTTATTATTTCGTACAAAGTTATGAAGCTGCATTTGGAATTTATTCTCTTTCCTATGACCTCTTGTGTTTTTTTTTTTTCTTTTAAAATGTAAATTCTTGTAAATGCAGCTTCCAGATTCAGGAGTGTTTAACTAAAGACGACTATTCTAGCTACATCAGAAGGTTGTTTTCATTTTTTTAAAAATGCAAATGCTTAATATCTTCTGTGATTATGGCATTTAAATCAAGTTCTGTTTGTTGCATTTCTTTTCTGTTGTGGTTTCTGCTATTTCTGCAACAACTACATTTTTCCCTCTCCAGTATTTCTAATGACCTTTCTGGTGTTCTCCATGCCTTTCTCCAATTTTAGCTTCTTCACCTCTTACGTGCTTTTTCTCAGTGTTGACCTATCTTACCTTCTGTCTTTTGTGTCACTATCAATGCACACACTTATCCATCTGCTCCTTGAAACAGTTGCAATGATATACATTCTTGCCTGCTTAAATATTGCATAAAAAACATTGTTTTACAAGTTCCTCATCTGTTGCATCCCTCTGTCTCATGTGTGTGTGACTTAGATGCATCAGTTTTATATTGTTTCATGTGAATGTCTATATATTATGTGTATGACTGCACTTCCACTGTACGTAATGTGAAAAAGTGGAATAAGTGCATGACGTTCCTACTGTTAGTAGAGCCAGAGGGAGTTCTGATACCTAAAAAGGTTTGAAGCTGAGAAAGTAACAAATCACAGAATCACAGGATGTCAGGGGTTAGAAGGGACCTTGAAAGATCATCTAGTCCAGCCCCCCTGCTAGAGCAGGATCACCTACAGTAGGTCACACAGGAATGTGTCCAGGTGGGTTTTGAATGTCTCCAGAAAAGGAGACTCCACAACCTCCCTGGGCAGCCTGTGCCAGTGCTCTGTCACCCTCACAGTGAGAAAGTTTTCCTCATGTTTTTGTGGAACCTCCTATGCTCCAGCTTGCACCCGTTGCCCCTTGTCCTGTCATTGGACATCACTGAGAAGAGCCTGGCTCCATCCTCCTGACACTCACCCTTTACATATTGATAAACATTTATGAGATCACCCCTCAGCCTCCTCTTCTCCAAGCTAAAGAAACCCAGCTCCTTCAGCCTTTCCTCATAAGGGAGATGTTCCACTCCCTTCATCATCTTTGTGGCTCTGTGCTGGACTCTCTCAAGCAGTTCCCTGTCTCTCTTGAGCTGAGGGGCCCAGAACTGGACACAATATTCCAGATGTGGCCTCACCAGGGCAGAGTAGAGGGGCAGGAGGACCTCTCTCGACCTACTAGCTACTCCCCTTCTAATACACCCCAGGATGCCATTGGCCTTCTTGGCCATGAGGGCACATTGCTGGCTCATGGTCATCCTGCTGTCCACCAGGACACTCAGGTGCCTTTCTCCTACGCTGCTCTCCAGTTCAATTCCCAACCTATACTGGTACATAGGGTTGTTCTTTCCCAGATGCAAATAGTGAACAGTGGAATGCAGATGTTTGAGATTAGGTCACATATTTATGATACTTATCCCTTTATAAAAGAATTGCTATGTAAAGAAGATCTTCAAAACATTTTCACTTCTAGAAGCCTTTGATGACTATGGCTGCTATGACTTGGACATTACTGATCACTGTTTGTATTAAAAAGACTTCAAGCAAATGTCATTTGAGTAGGTCAGAACAAGTAAAAGAAAGCTGCTGTATATAGCAGTTTAAGATCTTATGTTGTGATGGTTGGTTTAGCATTAAGAAAGTCTTCTAAAGCAGAGAGGAAATTTAACAGTTTTAAAGCTTTGATGCAATTTACATTTGTTCTCTAAATGAAGAAAGTGATTAATGAAAAACTGTCAATGACAGCAATTGCATGAACAGAAGTACTATGAAGAACTAATGATACCAATTCGCTACATCTGAAATTTAAAACATGAGGAGCTGTCGTGGTTTGACCCTGGCCAGCAGCCAGGTACCCACACAGCTGCTCTCTCACACCCCCTTCTCCACTAGACAGGGGGAGAAAATATATCAAAGGGCTCAAGGTTTGAGATAAGGACAGGGAGATCACTTGCATTTACCGTCCTGGGCAAAACAGGCTCGATTTGGGGGAAATTAGTTAAATTTATTAAAGAACAAATCAGAGGGGAGTAGCGAGAAATAAAAACCCAAACAGATCTTAAAAGAAAAACACCTTCTCCCCATCCCTCCCTTCTTCCTAGGCTGAACATCAATCCCAGTTTCTCCACCTCCTCTCCCCGAGCGGCGCAGGGGGACAGGGAAGGGCGTTTACGGGAAGTTAATATGAAGGTGGGTCC
>NW_009715638.1:37130-73721 GCF_000703405.1 Apaloderma vittatum | reverse complement strand
TCCCAGGGCCAACCTGCTCCAGCGTGGGCATTCACCCTTCCACAGGCTACAGGTTCTGGCAGCAACTTGCTCTGATGTGGGCTTCCCACGGGCCACAGCCCCCTTCAGGCATCCACCCACTTCGGTGTGGGGTCCTCTGCCCCACGGTGGACTTCTACACCCCGCCCAGGGGCTGCAGGGGAACAACCCACTTCACCATCATCTTCACTATGACCCAGAGGACTCTCTGCTCCAGCTCCTGCAGCACATCCTCCCCTCCTTCTTCACTGACCTTGGTGTCTTCACAGATTCTCACTCCTCCATCTCTGTGCCAGCTGTTGTGTGGCACAGTTCTTTTTCCCCATTTCTTAAATATGTTTTCACAGAGGTGTTCCTCTCCTATGATTTTACTGATAGGCTCAGCCTTGGCCAGCAGTGGGTCTATGTTTGGAGCTGGCTGGCATTGGCTCTATCAGTCTTCGGAAGCTTCTAGCAGCTTCTTGCAGAAGCCACCCTACAGCCACCCCCCGCAGCTGAAATCTGGCCAGGCAAACCCAATACAGAAGCATGGGACTGTGCAGGTCATGGTTTCAGCAGCTTATCAATATACTGTGGTTTTAGGTCTGGAATACTATATTAAGTTGGAGGGGTTGCTTTGGTCTAATTCCCCACTCAACACAGTCTGGCTATAGCAGGCTGCTCGGGGCCATGTCCACTTCTCCTCGAAAAACCATCTCAGCTTCCTCTCTGTAGTGTGGATTTCAAGGCCACAGCTATCCTTCTGGCCCCTCACTGGACTTGATCCAGTATGTCAATATCTTTCTTTTACTAGGAATCCAAAACTGAACATTATTCCAGATGCAGAGGTGGCCAATAGTGAGGAATTATCATGTTCTTTGACTTGCTGACTATGCTTTTACCAACACAGCTCAGTGTGCAGTTGGTTTTCGTCTCTGCAAGAGAACAGTGCTGACAAATGCTCAAGTTACTGTCTACTGGAATCACTAGGTTAACTTTTCCAAAGCCACTTTCTAGCCTGTCATCCCTCAATACAGATCCCTGGTGTTCTTCTGTCACAGGTACGGGACTTTGTGGTTTTGTTTACTGAATTTTCTGAGATTTCTTTCAGCCCCTTTCTCTATCCTGTTGAGAGCCCTCTGAATGATTGCCCTCCAGGATATTCACTATGCCTCAGGTTTTGAGCTAATTCATGACCTTGCAGATGATGTCTTCCACCTCATTGTCTGAGATACTAACCAAGATGTTACGGAGCCTCAAATGAAGCTTTAAGGAATGTTACTTGTAACCAGATACCTCGTGGATACTGTGCTGCTGGTCACAACTCTTTGAGTCTGGCCATGCTTTAATATCCAGTCATATTGTCATGACCTAAGTGAGTACCATGTCCAGTGTACTTCACAATTCTGATTCGAAAATCTTGATGTAAAGCGTTACGAATGTGTAGGCCTTAGGGTGGGATTCTCCAAAGCTCTCACATGGTAATAAACATTTAGCAGCCCCAAATCAGAGTAAAGCCAGTTTACTGTACTGTGCTGAAGATGTGGTGAAATTCCATTGAATAGCCATACTGCGGGGAAATTAAAGAGGAAAAAGTATTTTGTTTGTGTTTCTGCCATAATATGCTATGCATCACAGCATTTTCTGTGTATTAGCAATGATAAAGTTGTCACTGCTTTTATTACACTGAAAATTAGTGTCTGACTTTTCTGTATTTGTGCAAAGCTTTTCTGCAAATGGTGTTAATGTTAGCAGAAACGCTTCCTATAACACTCTATAACACTGAGCTGTTTTCTGCACAGCAACTCTTTATGGCATTTAAGATTTCTTGCTTATTTTTTTTGGGTGTAGTAAGCAATATTTATAGCATTTGTGTCAACGATGGGTTTATTTTTTTATTTTATTTTGCAGTTAGACCATGTACCTATTCTGTAGTTTTTCAGTCTACATGTTTTAACCACAGATTTGTTAAAATCAGGGGGGAAAAAAGCCAACCTCCCCAAAAAACAAATAACCCCAGAGAAAAATACTGTAAGACAAGGAATTAAGGGACTTAGATATCGATGACATGCTGAGTGCCAGGATAGCATTTCGAACTCTTTTCCAAACCAGCTTTGCAGTGCATGCAGGCATTGAATCTGGGAGTGTGATGCTGAAGCCCCGGTGCAGGGCACAGGTGATCCTCCTGCCTGCAGGAGGGCAGCGGCCGGGGAAGGGATCGGGCTCCAGTGCGTGTTTTTGTGGCTGCTCTGTCTGCTGAGGGGTTGTGGAGGGGCACCTTCTTCATGTTCCTGTGCCTGAAAATCCTTATGGATGGCCCTGTGGCAAAAGGTTCTATCAGAAGCTCAAAATTGCAGTGGCCTCACAGTTGTGGGTTGCAGATGGTGGAGGTTGCCTGCTAGCTTTAATATGCAATGTATAGAATATAAAAGTGGCATTATATCTTTTCAGTTACAGAGCTTCGTACTCTTTTTTAAAAATTAATTTTATTATTCAGTGTGCAACTGTTCGCACCCTACCAGGGATGTATTGGCTAAATACCTTATTTGAAAGTAACCCATTTTATGGAGACTTTTCCTTTCAAGTTAATGAGGGAAACAACAGGAGGATCCAGATTCTACCGTTTTAAAGCACTAGTACTTAGAAGAGGATGTTCCTCTGTGGCATAATATTTATTAAATCATATTTTATGATTCTTTGGTGCGAACAAATCAAAATTGACTGTTTTGCCAATATTAATCCCCTACTGGTGCATCTCACAGTGCAGTCTCTTCCAGGGACAGGTCCAGTTCCTCAGGGAAGTAAATAACTCAATGATTTACTGATAAAGCCACCCAGTATATATATCACCCATGTCTCATACATCACTGTCACTGGCAACAGCTTGCCTTGCTAAGTGATTCTGTGTTGCTCTTTTTGGGCTTCTTTCTCTTGTTATCAGTTCATCCTACAAAACCCACATAATTTTGCCCAAGCTTGTATGAGCAGATTTAGTTTTAAGATGTAATTCTATAAACTTAAATATAATGGTTGTCTTTGTGAATTTATAGATGGCTTATAAATGAAAAAAGTGTTGATAACTTTCAGTAACTGTGCTGTGGTTTCTCTTCATGCATTTCAGGACGGGTCTACAAATCCCTTAGTACCTTTTAAGGTTTCTGCTCTGATAAGACATTTCCAAAGTCAAGGACTGCTATTTATATTTTAAAGATTAGGAATAAAAGCATGGATAATCTCAGGCAAAATCTAAACTGCTAAATAAAAAACGGGTCAAGGATTTCAAACATGTAAGGTACTACAATTTTGAGACTACTCTCTGGAAAAACTTTGTGTGCTAGCTATAGATGTTTGCCATGTCAATAGCTCATGCAGCAAAAGCTATGATCATGTTCAGAGAGATTTCCAGATTATTTATAGTTCAGAATTGCTTCAAAGAAACGTTGCCCTAAATTTGAGAGGGATTACAATTGCTGATCTCAGCAATAAGGCTTAGATTCATAACACCTGAAGGCACTACATTGACCTACAGCAAGAAAAACCTAATCAAAATCCAGGATCTGAGCTTACTCTTGAATTCTGCCCCCTAAACCAGCAAGGTTGAAGGGAGAGGGCTTTCTGCATAGTTGGATATATTCAGTGTTCTTAATTCATTTCATCCAGGAATGGTAGTTTGACAGTATCCCACCTAACTCCAAGTATTCACTTAAAACACCTGAACTGAGGGTGTAGTCAGAGGGTTTTTACATTATGAGTGGGAAGATGAGTCCCTCCAGGAAGCAATTCAGATAATCTGAGTATGGGCTCAGTTCTAGTTTACAGCTGTGGCCTTCCGAGGCTCAGGAGCACAGGAATAAATGCCTCTTCAAGACTTGCACACTCTTCTATCCAGTGGGAATAAGAGTATCTGGATTTCTTGAGTCGATTTGGATTTATTTTTACAGTTCCAAAGGATAGTGGTGGTAATCTAGGAGGGATGGTACAAAGGGTGGTTTAGACCCTGAGTCTTTTCAACTGAACACATCAAGCATACTAAATATTCGTGCTGTGTTTACCTCAGTTTGCCTCTTGTTATCCTCATGTAGCATTGCTTACAACTTGAAGAGGGAAAGATTTACTTTTATACTAAAGTAGTAGATGCCTTCCCCATCCCTTGAGGAACCCCTATGACAAAACAAAATTTCTTGACGATTCACTGCAGGTGCCTAAATCCTAGAGATACTCTATTTCTTTTACGCCAGAATTTTTGGCACCTCTGGGTATCTTTACATTCAGAGGCATAAAAAAATAAGTGAAGGTTAGGACACCAGGCTGAGTGCAGTGTCCCATTTTCCACTCCACTGAATTGCTGGCATGTTCCCTTGGTGTCTTTTGAGCTCCTTGAGTGAGCTCTCCTCAGACACATCTGCTTGAAGACTCCAGCTATGAGCACTGTGGGCTGGAGTCGGTGCCACTTGACTATGGACCAAGGATTGCGCCTCAGCCTCTTTTTTTTAGCAGTATAAACAAGAAATGCTTAATTACTTATGACCACAAAGCATTATACACACATGAAATTCAGGCTTTTTTTTCCCTCCTAGCCCTGATGATTATGTTTAGAATGGAAACCCTGGATCAACGGGCTTTCTTTATTTGGGATATTTAGCATGTAACTGACCTCCCATGTGCTCTCCTGGCTAAGAGCCACCTCTGGGGTTGGTTGGACCATGTAGACCTTCAGCAGAGTAATGAACCTGGTATCAGCATTTGGTGGAGAATATATTTGTTCTTAAGCTGGCATTTAACTTGCTTATAAGAAGGAAATGCACGGTTCTATTATTTTTAAAATGTAATCAGCTAAAAAGCAGTGATTGGTACAGTTTGGTACACATTTTCTGACTATAGGGTGTGTGCTGAACGTTGTTACAGTCATTTACTGAGCTGTTCGGTGCCTTCTCTTGTGTAGGGTCAGTTTCTCCACAGATGGTTTCACTGACATTGGAATGAAATAAGGTGCAAATGAGAGCAAATAACACAGCAGTGTTTGGCCTGGTCAGAAACTTTTGTTTCTACAGACTCCTCTGTCTAAAATCAATGATACCTGTAAATCCACAACTTGTTAGCTCAAGAAAGAGAGATCTAATAGACTGCAAGGTTTTTTTGGTGTGGAGGGGTTTTTTGTGTTGTTGTTCTATTAATAGTGGTTTGATATGTCTTTTTTTATTGTTTCTGGGTTTTACGTTTAAAAAACAACAACAAAAAAGGGAACAAAGCAGATTTGTTGCTTTACTGAAGATTACATAGAGCAAGTAGCAAACCCTGAAGGGATGCTTCCCCTTTGACTGACTGACAGAAAAAGAGAGAGCTTTCAGTCTTCATTAAAAAAAAAAGAAAAAAGAAAATGTAAAAAGCCCCAGACAGTTTCAGCTGAGTGGGTGAGTACAGCTTGGTGTTAGATGTAAGCTGATACTGGAAATGTGTTTGGAAGGACAAACAGAAGGGCACATTTCTGCAAATAGAAAAAGGAGCTAAAGTCAGTGGTTTTTTTAAAAGATACTTTATAAACAGAATGTAGAGATGCTTCAGAAATAAATCTGTAGTTTGAGTTCATGAAAATTCCATTCTTAAATATCTCTGAAAATGTATTTTATTCTAGAGATGCATTTTTCAGACAAGAATCACATTTCCAGCATATTTCTCTTTAAAGGGTTTTGCATTTCTGCATAAAAACCTTATTAATTATTTGTAACTGCTTGTCATCATATTCTCATAATAGAGGCCTGGTTAAGGATAATAACTATGACATCCTTATTTTGGGTCATACAGATAATATATAAGTATATATACATATATACGTACAGGATTCTTGGTGCAGTATTACCCAAAGCATCTCCTTTCTCCCTGTACACAGGACCAAAAGTGCAGGCACATCATTTATTGATAAGACAAAAAGAATGTAATGAAATTATCAATGTTCTTGAATTAATTATGAACATGATTAAGAAAGCTAAAATCTCAGGAGCCAGGATCTCATTACCCATTCAGTCTTAGGGATTGCTTTCATTCAGCAAGGCAAAAAGGCTTTGAGCAGTCCCACAATTGCCTTAGTCTCATTTATTTGTGGTAGTATTAAGGTTTATTTGTTTTCTGGTTTGCACTTCTTCTGAAATTATTTCTCTTAGTTTATTCATTTAACAAAATGTTCCTTCCTGTGCCACAGAAGAAATTGCCTATAAGGCCTACACAGGTTCTTCAGTCTGCAAAGCTCCCTTTGAGAACATTTCTTTCAACTCACATTGCTGGAGCTCCTAAATATCTTTCAAGGTAAGTCTGAGAATGTAGCCAAAAAAGTTCTTTCAGATTTATGTCTGCAGCTGTACTACAGTACTGTCTGATTCCCATTCAGCTCGGAGCCTTAATGACATCATTATTACGCTGTCTGAACCAGATTTAACTTGGAGCCTGCACTATATTTTTGCTTATCTTCCTTCCTATGTGGGAGATTCAGTGTTACTTTGCTTAAAAAATAATAATGAGCAGGTGATGATGGAGTCCGAATCAGCTTTGGATACATGCAAGCATGTCTATTTTAAATTCATTTCTGAGTCTAAGAAATTACAGTCGGGTGATGCTTTTCTTGCACAGTTGTCTCAGTGAGGAGCGTGGTGTGCAGCTGCCTTATTTACAGAGTCATAATGCACCGTTTTGCTTAACAATTTTGACTTTTCCTCTTTACAAGGCCCTTTTGAATTTCTTGTTATTGTAGGGTTTTCCCCCAAATGCATGTCTGAATGATGGGGTGTAACGATTAAATTCTGACAGTAGCCCTGCAGAAATAATGCCCTTATGTTTTTCAAAAATGGAAATAAAATCTTGTTAGCTCAAGAAAGAGAGATCTAATAGACTGCAGGGTTTTTCTGGTGTGGGTTTTTTTTGTGTTGTTGTTCTATTAATAGAAGTTTGATATGTCTTTTTTTATTGTTTCTGGGGTTTACGTTTAAAAAGAAGAGAAGAATCTGTAGCCCTATATTTGGTACAAGCTATTATCTACCAGAATAGACCAAGGACAGCAAAGAACATATTTTAGATTTAAATAAGTGCTGTCTGTGACAAACGAGAAAGATTGATTCCGGTTGTTTTCTCCATAATGCTTTGATATACTATTTTGCTGCCTTTCCTAATCTCAGTTAATAAATATGAACAAAATGCAAAGCAATTCATTTGCTCAGAGTATGTTCATCACCTAAATGGGACAATCAGACTGAAAAAACAATGATAATGTCTTTCCTTCCTCTTGGTAACCTTGAAATGTAGGATCACATTTACAGCCTTGAACAAAAAGCATGTACAAATACTACTGTTTGGCTGTTCCTGTAGGTCTGCAGACCTGCTCAATGACAGTGTGTTTAAACAAATAAATTTAGACGAACTTTTGTTAAAACTGACATGTGAAAGTTATTCCTCCTACTGGCATATACATCCCGTGGCAATGGAAAAAAACTATTTGTGTTTTTTGGGGTTTCTTTTTTAAGATTCAGGGATGTGAGTTCTTTAAATTTATGTCTAAGTGAAAGACTTTACCCTCAATACAATTCTTTACTGTCTGCTTCAAGATGTCATATTTTATTTAAAAAACAGGTATTGAAGATAATTTGACATACTCTTAAAAACTATACTCCATTGCTCTGGGCCTGGTTTTAGCTTTCATTTTAATGGCAACTTTGCAAGTGTTAAAGCCATCTATGACATAAAGAATAGAGTATAAATTCTATTCCTATATCAGATAGAAAAAAATAAATTTGTTTCTCCTTCTTAAGATTTTTTTGAAAGGCTACTGAAGGTAAAGCTTTTTAATTTCAACTCTTTCTGCAGAACTGAAACTATCCCTGCCTATTTTGATATTTCTCTCTCACACCAACCTTAAAAAGTAAGAAATTGATCAAGTTACAGAACAGTTGCCAGTTTTATCAAGAGAGAGAAGTTCATCAGCATATTTTTAGGTGTCATCCCTCCCTTTAGCACTAGGATATTTTCTGATGCCCAGGGAAAATAGTTTGGAGGATCAAATTTATTATCTAATAAGAAATACATAGCTACCAATAAAGGCAGGAGTAAATAAATAGATTGTCACCTGTATGATATGAACCTTGAAAATAAACCTATTTCTTTAAAGTATATTATCATAAGAAAATACACTGTTTTGTTTTATTAATGTTGCAATATATTTCTAATACAAAATTCATGCTGATTTTGTTATCTCAAAGAGTTCACGTTTGTATAAAGTACTGTGAAAGCACTTATTGAACTAAAATTACACAGTTTAATAGGAGATGTTTAAATCATTTTAGTGTAACCTTTTGCATTTGTGGAGAACACTAAATTGCACTAATTAAAATAGTTCAAATGTCTGAGAGTTTTCATTTGGTCTGCGAACCTTTGTAATGAACACAAAACCAGAAATGCTGACTTCTTGGTGTGTTTACCCTATCTGAGATTTTTCTTGATTTCTGGCAGGGAAATGGCTTTAGACTGAAGGAGGGAAAGTCTGTGGCTAGTTCGGGTCATCAGGGAAGGGTTGTGGAAGGATTACAAGGTCAGGCTTTAAACGAGCTCTGAGAAAATTGCTCTTGAGGACTAGAATCAAGCTGCTTATTTACCAGAATCTGAATTTCTTTTTTCTTATTCTTATTCTGAGGAATAGTCCAGAAATAAAGGCAATGTCTCCAAAATAAGTCATGAGGGAATCCAAGAAGTTTGAGATCCTCCAATTACACATGCTGATTATATGTCACTTCGATCCCATTAACTCCTAAGACACGAGGGACAGGCTGTTGCAATCAATAATTTAACTCAAACTGACTTTGGAAAGAGCAGGATCAGGCTCAAGAAAATTATGAAGGTGAACATTTAGTACAAATGCTTGATCTAAAGTTAGTGGTGAGAGGGTGTCATCAATGCATTTTGTTTATGCACTTTTCTAATCCCTGGAAGTGCCGTCTTTATCCGGTGGGTCCTTCCTGGCCGGGAGCCGATTGACATTTCACAGCTGTGTCACACTGAGTGTGGTAGTGATTTTTTTTAATTTTTTTTTTTTCTTTCTAAACACGAATCAAAAAGTAATGCTTAGAGACCTCTGTTATCTAATTATGGGCAAACTTAGAAGTTGTCATTTAAATAAATTGCATTTGCAATGTTTTAAAGTGGCATTTAAATCCTTTCATATGAAAAAATGTAAACGATGCTTTAAAATGATTTTTTAATTTAAAGTTGAGAGGGAATCAACATTGATATGAAGTAAGTAAGTCAAAATGCAAAGAATTTAAATAGCTGTGATTGCTAAACTGCTGACTGGTAGTGTAATTTTTTCATTTTACTTTTGGAAGTTCAAGAAAAGTTACAATGATGTCTTCCATTGCAAAGAATAAAAACATCTTCACAAGCAAATAAAATCTGAAGACTGCCTTCCAATAAGTGCTTTGCCAGAAAATTTCAGTGAGTTGTATCTAGATACTGACTTTTAAAAAATAATAGATTTTTAGACAGATTGAAAGCAAGCTGATTTAAGACAGGCTCAGTTAAATTCCTTCTCCATACAGTGTCCAAATTTGGTTCAAATCAATATTTTCAGGAATATTAAATTTTACTGTTGCAAAGTATTGCATCTTTGCAGAGTAACAAGCTTCTAGTATAAGGGACGTTTTTTAAAATTTTTATCTGAGGAGGCTTGCAACATTGTGGTGCTTCCTTCTCATTTCTGCTGCTCAGATTCAACATGTATCACATCCAGTAGCACAGAAATACTTTGCATTACTTTGAGGAGAAATTATTTTGCGAGGAGGTCAGGTTTGTTCTGAATGGGTTAAACAGAACTACCTGCTTTAGATTGATTTAAATCTGTAATGAATCTGCTCATAAAGCTGCTGTTACTGGATATTACACTGCTATCTTAATCCTTTGATAGCCCCGATAAGAAGTGCTTACCACAGAGGATGCTCCTAAAGGACAGATATTGTTTCCTGTACCTCAGGGAGTAAAATGCCATACTGCTGGATCAGGAACTTTTACTAACAGCAAGTAAATTCAGGCCTTATCAAGTTACAGCACAAACTGCACTCATGTTTTATTATTCTCATTAGAGATTTAAGGGCTAATTCCAGTTGTTAGCGCTTAGCAGTTTAATGTTTTCCATAGATAAGAATTAAGATTCTTCTGGGGGATTTTTTTTATTTGCTAAAGCTTGCAAAGTGTAATGTGGTAATGTGCTTACTTTGATGTAATACAACTGGATTTCCGAAATGTTTTTAAGGGATAAGGTTTTAAACATTTAAATCAAATAACTGATTTTTTCAACTTGAAAATACACTCCTTTTTGATCAAATTGGGCTTTTAGAGCTAAAAAAAGGTAGGGTTTTGCTTTGAGAAAAGTATGAAACCAATATTGTTATCCAGTGAGTTTTTCTATGCATTAGCATGCTTTCAAATAGATGCAGATCAACAAAGGTAAGCTAAGAATTCCAGCATGCAGAAAATTTTTAATTGAACCAACAAGCCCTACTTTACAAGCAATGGCATTTTTACATTTTTTGAGTCAGAAGAGGAGAAAATATGGATTAAGCATGTTCATTCTGACATGACATATTCAAAGAGTTCTTATATCTTAAACTTTCTGTCTGTTAATGTCTCAAGTGACTCATGAAGACATGGAATGGAATGATGTGGAACAAACAGTAATGTATTTGGATTAGGTCCATGAACGTAATGATGTCAGAGGAACGAATCTGTATTTTCTAACGATAAGATGACTTGAAACTGAAGCTGGGGCTTTGTCACTTCAGCTTTCTAAGTTTAACTTGCTTTGAGAAACTAAGATGCAGGATCTTGCAGGTGGATTGCAGAGCTGTGGCAGTGCTCCTAATCCCAGTTACAGTTATACAAACACTTTTGGTCCCAAAACTCTGACGCATCTGGTCAGCTTTTGGAAATGAAAGCATTAGCTCCCTCATGACTTGTCAGTCTTCATGTCTCCAAGTCATTCTCTCAGGTCACAGACACTGCAGATATTGTAGACTTAGTTAGAATGACCTTGCATCTTAGGAAGTTCAGTTTGGATAATTAAGTCTATTTGTCTAAATAATTAATATCATTTACTGTAATCCACCTGGATGCAGTAATCATAATTTCCATTCCTCACATGCAATAAAATTTTGGTTTGTGTTGTTATTGTTGGTTCACTCTGTATGGGCATATTTCTGTTTGATTCCTCTTTGTATTTTCTCCCTACCTCATTGGAAACATCCTATTTGAAATGTTTTCCTTGGTAATATTACCTCATAAATGCAGGCTCTGTAAGAGCATCACAGCTAATCAATAATAATTGTTGCTAGTAATGATTATTGATTAGCTATGACATTGCATTTGGAAGACATTTTTCATGGAGTAGCAATAGCAGGAATAATAGGATAAATCCCGTTGATTCAGAGACATGTTTCCAGGAAAGCTTTTAAGTAGATGTGTTTGAGTATAGTTTTTAAGTTGGGCTATACAACAGCTAGTTCCGTGGGTAGTTTAGTCTCTGTGGCAGGTGAGGCTTACTGTTGATATACTTTGCTTTCATGCAAGATTATTTTCCTCTGGTATTTTCTTTTTGAAGTTTAAGGTTGTACTTCTTGCAGTCATGTTATTGGGTGTAATCCTCCCCCATATAAAAAATAAATTTATTATGAGGATATCCCACTAGATGTCTTGGAAAACTTACATATAGCTGTTCTGTGTCCAAAATGCTGTTCAGTAGATTTTCCAAAGCACCCAGGTAACAGCTGGCGCAGGCCATGTGCCAGCCTTGACAGCCCATATGCTCTCTTTAGTGCTGTAATTATCTCAACACAAAACTCTGATAACCCAGTCTACAGGGTCCAGTTTCACTAGGTTAAATTGACTCAGTGGCTTCGTTAGTAAGTTCCTTTGGCACAGTAAGAACTTTATCAAGACTTTAAGTATTGTGGCAGGCCTGGAAAACCAATATGACTGCTAGTTTTGAGACAGGTGTCTTATTAACCCTAGGAGATTGTAGGTTTCAGTTCATTATAGTGGCACCCAGCAGCACTACTACAGTTAAAGGTCTGTCATTGTTTCCACTATATGCCCTCCTTTTCCAGAAGACTTCCTGATTCCTTTGGTTTAGCCTGCTTTGGGCTATACTTTGCCACATGACTTCTCAGCCTGGAGGCATTTTTTCTTCTGTTTCAGCAAAGTTTGATCAAAATTTCTTTAGTTGTGGTGTTTTGTTTTTTTGGTTTTTTTTTTTGGTTGATTAGGATTAGAGGAAAAAATAACACTTTGCTTATTTTTTATACTGCTTCCAGCTTGAAAAGACTATGAATATTTTTCTTTCTAAAATAAATACTTTGATTGTCATGACTTTATGCAAGCCTCTTAGGTCAAAAAAGCCCATAAATAGAATAAATTGAGATCTAGTGTATTCCACATTGTGAGCTGCAGGAAGAAAATTGAGTGAAGGTCAGTACCTCAACTTTTTTTCAGTGAGCATGTACCATGTTCAGTTGTGTGAGTTTACCTAAGGTTTCTTCTGATATCTTTGTGATGCCTGAGCCAAAGTGCAGTGAAAGGAGAAAACCAGACCGATGATGTGTGCTACTGGCATTGGTTCAATTCCTTGTGGACGCATACTCATGTCAGCCACTGGATGCTTGGATAGTCCCCTCATAGTGGCTGATGCATGTGAGTCTCATCCAAAGTCAAAAAGAGTGTGTGAAATCTTTCCATTAGGCTTTTGGTCAGGCATTTAGTGGATTTGAATTAGCTAGGGGACATCTCTGTGGTGATGGCGGGGTGAGCATGAAGAAAGCTAAACTATTGTCTGTGAGGCTAAGCCAAAAGCTCCTTGCCTTCTTTATTCAGAGCCCTTATTGATTCTTCCAGGGTGAAGAATCTTTTTTACAGGGTTGAGGTAAATTACAGCTCACCACGTGGTGGATGATAGCTGTCTGCAGCCCTCTGCCTGGCAAGCTGACCTTTTCCATTAGTGTAAGATGCACTGGACAACTTTTAAAGCTCTGTGAATCATTTGCTACCAGTTGCTGAAAGGTCGGTGGTTGCAGTTTGGAAGTGAACAAACTCCAGCTACACCCTGCTGGAGAAGAAACACAAGGACTCTTGTTATCTAGCTGTCTTCCACAGGCAATCATGCAGCTAAGTCATCATTTACATGTTGTCAGGAGAACTCACCAAATTTATTGACTTGCACATTATTCTCTGCAAATAAGTTCTATCTGCTCACTTCGTATTATAATTAAAACGGCAAGGACTTTAATAATTTATGAAATTTTAAACTACATACTGAATATAAATGTATCATTCAATGTGATAGAATGAATTAAATTCATCATTGTCAAATAAATGTATGAAAGATGAAATATCTCTCATCCCACATCATTATCCAACAAAAAGTCTGTTTTCCAAGTGCTGTAGTATAGCATTTGGTTTGTATCATCTTTAGGACATCTCCAGCAAATGAAAGACTGTCAAAATACCTTTAAAAAGTATGTTTTTCGGGCATTGCATTTTTAATAACAGCTAGCTTAGATGTAAACCTTATATTGAAATCTGGACGTAGAAGGAAGCACTTGCTCTTCATTACAAAATCACAGAATCTCTTTGGTTGGAAGAGACCTTTAAGGTCATGGAGTCCAAACATTAACTCACAACCGCCAGGTCACCACTAAACCATGTCCTTAAGCACCAACGCAACACGTTGTTTAAATACCTCCAGGGACAGTGGTTCCACCACTGCCCTGGGCAGCCTGTTCCAATGCCCAATGACCCTTTCAATGAAGAACTTCTTCCTAACATCCATCCTAAACCTCCCCTGGCACAACATACAGCCATTAGTACTGGAAGGGGTGACAGCTGCTGTGCAGGTTGGATAGACTCTTTTCTTTCATGACCTATTGAAGAGGCCTCTGGCAATCCCACATCTTTTGAGTACAAAAGAGACAAGCTCCTATTTGCCTTTCATTCTGCTGACCCACAGAAACCATAGAATCACAGAATTCTGAAACCATGTCCCACTATAGAAACTATGAAGTTGTTACAAGTACAGGACAAGTTTGACTTGTGGAGGGCTCCAGCAGCAGTGATGGGAAAGGCATCCTAGAATGGTAGTTCCCAGTCAGTCTTAGTGAGTGCTGTGACACTGGGCAAGAGATCCGTCTCTGGGGGAAGCCTCATTTGTTTTCTGTTGATTTTGTGTGGCCATGGGTCTAGAGCTCATGCTTTCTTCAGGAAGAATCAATTTGGGGAATAAGATATAACAAAAATTTCAATAATTTATTTTCCTTAACTCTTTGTTGTCTTATAGAGCTGTCCCTGCAGAAAACCTCATCCAGTTTCTATTTGTATCTTTCCATATTTTCATAAAAAACAGCTGGAGACCAAACATAGAAATACTCTTTCTAAAGACATGACTGATACCTATTGTTTTTTAATATCCTTTCCTGGGAAATTTTCTTTCTCAATGCCTTTTGTCCATCATTTTTCTTGGAATCAGTTTATTGTTCTGCATTTGACTCCCATGAGTGCTGCCTGTCTTCTCTGTTTTCCCAGTGATTCCTGCAAATTGTCTTGTCATTACTGAGAAGTCGTGAATTTTATTCTTACAACTAAATGAGCAGTTCTGGAGAACTGTGTCAAAAAACATATAAAGTACTGATATCAGAGAGCCTCCCCCTACACCAGCATCCTTCAAAGGATGGGCAGTTCTCTTGGGTAGATGGAATGTGACAGAGTCATTTTTTTTCACTCAATTACTTACAGATTAAAGCTTCTGCATGCTGGACACCTCACGCCGTATAGATCACTGAACAATCATCAGATGGTGTATTTTGGACTCCTGCTTGAAACCCTACAGATGCCAAAATGATTCTGCAGAGGGGGCTGGATCCAGCTTCAGATCATTACTGATGCAGATTGCATTCAAATCACTGACCTACAATTTATTCTGGGTTGACAAATACTTAAATTAATGAAGCAATCACTGTCTCAAGTAACAGCGACAATATATTCTGAATTCATAGTTAATATGCCAGTAGAAAGAAATTAAGAAAATAGAATGTATTTAATGTTTCTCATTTGTGTTAGATACATTGCCTCCCTTTTTCAAATGTAGCATAAATTAGGTGCTTTCCACTGTATGTATTATTTGTACAGCATTTGACCATATATCAGGATGAAATATAGTTCTCTAATTAGCTCCTTCCAAGTACTTACAGTTACCCCAGGCTGGTGATCACCCAAATGTGGCCCTGGCAATTGTTTGCACATGCTATTGGACAGCCATGGTAAAAATCTTTCTAAAGCTTTCTTGTGGCTCACAACCACGGTGTGAACAGCAACTGTCTGAGACAGTTCACAGGGATCAGGCAGTTTGTGTGTTATGGCGAAGCATGTATCAGGGAAAGAAGACTTTTGAGGTTTAATGATATCTTTCTAGTAGCTTTATGACAGAGTTCCTTTATACTGAAGGATTTTATTGGGCTGGAAATATAATTTTCATGAAGTCTCCAAGTGAAAAAGTAAAGTACAGTTGCTCAAACCTTTCAGTTCTTTTTCTCTTGCTTCCCAGTGTTGTTTCAAAGACTAGAAGGTGATGTTGTATTCCTTGGTGTGCTGTTTAAAGTCAGGGGCGGCAATATTTAGCACATGCTTGGGCAGCCGTGTTTGAAATCCATGCTTCCTCTCTCTGGTGTTCTGATGTGCCTTTAGGGGATGCTTGCCTGTTTGTAGTTTGTTTTCTTTTGTTTAAGGTTTCAGCTACTGCATTGACTAATGATTATATAGCAGTAAACTCTCGTCCCTGCTAAATTCAGAGGTAATGCCTCAAAAGCATTTTTCCCCTGTGTGACATAAAACAATAAAAGAACTAGACAATCCCCTTTTGAGGAAGAATAATCCTTTGTTTAAAGAAAAAAAAAAAGTGGGGAAAAAAAAGCAAGCGTCTTCATAATGCCAGAGGGTGTAGAATTCAAATCAAAGATTAACCTAATTGATAAAAATAAAACAAATGTCTCACAGTACAATCCTCTTTAGGTAGCGTTAACATTTTTTACATTGACAAGTCTCCAGTATTAATCACCTACGCTGTTTTAGTATTGGATCGCGCTTGGTTCTGAACTGTGCAATATCTATTTAACACAGAAAAAACGTAGGACATACTGAATCTGAATTTCATCTCACTTATAACTCTAAAGTAAATTTCTTCCCTTCAGTAATGTCACTCAGTAGAAAACTGATGGGACCTCAGAATTCAGAGGTGAACAACAACTCATTGCTGATATAATTTACCAATATATACTCCTTATATTTAGTATCGTAAATAAGAAATATGCATTTATAATTTTAATGAGATTTTGGAAGAACCCTTACATATTCTCACTGAAGCGTTCATCTCTACATTGTCTTACTGAAGAATTTTCAAGAAAGTTTTAAATGTTTTGATTAGCTCTAAATGTTTAAAGAAAAAAATAGAAGCAAAGAAAAGATGCCAACATACTGTTTAATTACATGCTGCCAGGATCTTGTGAGTCTTTCTATAACGTGATAAATTCAGTGCTGCCAATTTAGAGCAGTTATTTGCCTAAAATATTAACAGCTAACTATAAGTGAGAAAGTGTGACATAGTTAAACTACCATTTCAGCCACAGTCTGCAATTGTTGAATAAGTTTATAGTAGCATGTTTTTTATATTAGTAGGAGTTTCACAGCAGTGATTATCCAGAGCTTCCCTTTTATCTAAGTGATGCCAAAGTTATCAGAGACAAGTTTTGTATTTAGCTTTCAGTATATTGTGGTTTTTTGTGTTCGGTGTCTTTTTTTTTTTTGCTTGCATTTCTGGGCTTGCAGTCAATTATTAGCGTAAAACTGAAGGGGCAATTAGCTCCTGATGCAAATGCTATTGCTGACATATCTAAATAAGTACAGAGTAATCACAGAGTAGGGATCCAGGACTGCAGCCCGTCACACCTTTCTTATTCAGCTTGACTTGCAGAAGCAGCATTGCTGGAAAATGTGCACAGTAATGAAAACTAGACAGTGGCTGTTTGCAGACTGGAGTCTTAACACCAGCCTGCTCTTTCACAATTGATTGTGTCTGGAGTTGACAATGAACACAAATACAATGACTGGACTGAGTCTCGTGAAAATTTGAGCTGTTACATGAGTCTAATCCAACAGATGGAGCAGAAACCAGTCAAAATTGGGCACCAAAAGCAGATGTTCCCAGTTTGAGAGTCCAGCCTTGTTCATAGAGAAACAAGATAACTGCTTCAGACACAGGTGCAAAATTACGACACTGCTAGGGGCAAGAGCAGTGTGTGCAGCCTGAAACCACGGCTTCCCTTGACCATTTTCAGCATGTAAACCCTACTCTCAGTGGGAGCACCTGTGTCAGGACCAATGAGGAAAACGGATGCGTGTTGCAAACACCTTCTGCTGTTTGTTGCTCTCTAGGAGCATCACCCAGATTGACACAAGCATGCAAGAGTGACTGACCATAAAGCTACTTAAGAACAATTGCCTCATGTCCATTAGCCTAATGTTTTGTGGGGAGACTGAAGTCTATAAAAATGTTCGTATTCATAAAAATTAAGCATCAAAGCCGCCACAACATTTTCTCTGCAATGGGTTTTTAACATTTTGAAGGTTTGTCCTTTTGCAAAACCACTTGCTCCGCAAAGGTATAAAATACAGCACTTAATGGAGATGGTACATTTAGTCAAGTGCATTAGACAGTTCTTCCTTCTCCTGCTCTTCCTGCTTGATTGGCAGCCAGAGATCCTAGATGTAACGCTATAGGAGATATTGTTTATAGCCGAAGCAGCAGGATCTGGCACCAGAGAGGACTCTACAGGCACTCGTATTGACGGTGGCTTTTCCATTGCCTCTGGGTCTTTCTTGTGGCTGGGCTGATGAAAGCTATCTGGGCAGTTATATGCTCTTGGAAACCATTTCTTTTTCCATTGACATTTTAAATGGTTGTGGTGATTAACTGTTTGAATGCAGAGAATTTTAAATCCTGCACCACAGTAAGTCTCTGCAGAGGCTGTGGCACATGGTGTGCCTCTATATTTCTCTTTTCTGCCTAAAACCCCTTTCCTGTATTTGTTCAAACATTTGTTTAACTGCATTTGTGCATGCTTGGAGTGCTCCAGCTCAGAGGAAGGAAATCTGAGGCTCTAGATACAGCATGATGTGTGGTTTTAGTCCTGGCTTCAGGTGTCCTCCCCGGAAATAGCCTGGGCACTCCATTCTGTAAATTTCAAGACCAAAATAAAAAAATAGTAGGAGACCATGCAGGAAGTCAGTTGCACCTTTTGGAACAGATAAGTAAAGTTATGGATGAGCCCTGGTCTTTCTTCTCAATTTCTGCTTGTCTTTTGCTACACACGCAGCAGAGCAAGGGGGAGAAAAGGATGGTTCACTGGCCCAGAGTGGTTTTACATTGGGTAGTCCATTAAAACAGCTGGCACACGCTGTTTCGTGGTGTTTTTGGAGACTGGCTGCAGAATCAGACATATGCATTGTTTTAAGTAAAAAACCACAAGGGATACACAGTTTTGGAAGAAAACCACACCCTGACCCAAAGCTTTTACTATGCCTCAAAGTGGCTGGAGTTCCAGCCTGTGTTGTATTTTTGATCTCAGTGAATGTGTTTCGCTGCTTAAATGTTAACATAGGCATAGGTTTGTGTAAGGTTGAAGGGTATATCTGTTAAATAACATTTTCAGCCAGCAAAGCAATGACATATAAACCAAATGTTTCACCCTTCATTAGGCAATATTTTTTTCTTCTTTTTGATTATATTTGAAAAGATTAATTCAATAATTTACATGTTCCAGAGCTGTAAAAGAAAGAATGACGAAATCTCTAATCCACAGCTTTTTCTTCAAATAAATATTCAGGTGATGGAAAAATGCTGGGGGTTTGCATGTTGGATTGTACGTTTATGTGGGCAGAACTTTTAGAGCAATATTTAACCATATTTTATGTTTTTGCCCAAGTAGCATCAAAACAATGAGACAAGTATTTAATCTTCAAGAGTTTAGAGATTTTCTTACATAAATGTAAGTTTTGTTTTGAAAGTATGTTATTGCACATTTTATTATTAATTTATTTAACAGCAAAATTAATGTTTAATATTATTATTTCTCATGGATCTATGTTTTTTTTTTTTCAGTTGAAAAGTAGTTTTATACAAAGCAAAATATGTGAGTTCCCAAATCCACAAATCAAACCAGTGAAAATACAAGGTTTACATTTCACTAATGTTTCTGGAACTTTGGTCAAATTCTGTGTGAATTTTGAGGTTGTGCTTTTGAAAATGAAATCATACAAAATATACAGAATGTGGTTTTATTAGGAACATGTTGTAGGCTTAAATCATGTCAAAAGGATCCATAAAACAGGCTCTGTACTTGTCAGTGATGGAGATACTTTTAAAGGGGATAACCTGATTTACTTTTTTTAAAAGTAAAGATCTTACAACAAAACTGAGAAAAGGATTTTTTCATATTTTTTTTTAAAAAAAGAGGGAGGAGTTCCATGTACCCCTGAATGACTGTTCCTCCATTAAAATCACCATAGGGTGTTCAAGGCAAATGTTTCACTGTATGTTGCAGGCTTGCATGGGCTCTGAATAATCCTGGAAGAAATCCTCGTTTGCTGTATGTGGTAGATGGTTTGTGGCAGGCATCCTGAATTCTTCCTGTGGGCCTGCTGCTATCCTTCCATTTCACTGGAAACCAAGGCTGCTTCATCTCTGTTACAAGTTATACAGTGGAAGGAAACAGCGGAACGTTGGCAGGCAAACACATTGAGGAGAGAATACAGGAAAAACACATTTGATTATACAGTGATTTCTGCATACAGAATCACATTTTGCTAGGGCAGGTCTCTTTAAGCTTTCGTGTGAGCAGACTTAAATGTGGCTAAAGTGTGTGCTATATACTGATAGACAAAGGGGATTTGCAGGGGACAGATTTATTTTACAAATGTAGTAGTCATTTAGCTTGCTTTTTGCCTAGCATTTTGCTAGAATCCCTCACCATTGTTCTTTTTTAAAAGTAATTCCTTTCAAACTGAGCAGCTTTTCCACCTCTTAAGTATTACAATAACATTTAACAACAACAAGAAGACTAACAATTTTTTTTATTTAGGTTTTATAAGGACCTCTTTGCGAAGTCCACTGAATCATTAAAACTTCAGTTTGTTGGATCAGGCTTCTTGCCTCAATTTGAACAGAGCTCCTGCTAGCTTCAGTGGGATTTCTGCCTGAGAAAAGTCTCAGACTTTAGCTTAATTACTGACTAAAACTCATCCAATACCTTAAAAATTATCCTGATATCAAAACATCAGCAGCATGACTTCCATGAAAGAACTATAGGAGAGAAGAAGCTTGCTGAAAAAAACTCTGAATTCATCAACCTGTTCTGTGGAAATGTATTAGTTCCAGTGGCAATTTATTTTGAAAAACAGTAGGAATTAATTAACTGTTTTAAAAACCCCAGCAAAGTTTATTTAAGTTTTATCTGACATACAGTCTTTATTTTTTATTTGTTTCCAATCAATAGTTATTTCAAAAGATGTTGCATTTTATATTTTACTGTTAATATTTATTTCACTGTATTTTCTCAATGTTCTCATATTTTATTTTGCTATTCCAATTATTCTTAAGTAATATAAGCTATATAAAATTATGCTTTTGAAAACAAATGCTGTTTTGAACTTACACAATTTCCTACCTCTGTCATGGCAGAAATTCCTAGAAAAATCAAAGCTCAATCTTCTCTTCTGGTTTGAAACTTGCTTTTTAAACTGCTACGTTTAAGTTCAGTTTAGTTTAAAGTAAGTTTAAACTTTTAGATTTTAAATTCAGAGTTTCAAACAGGTGTATTTTTATCTAAGATGTCAATCCACCTGGACAGTATAATCCATCATGGAAGAGGAGAGAGGCAAAAAAAGTACTGAGACTTCAAAGCATTTCTTCATCTGTCTGAGACATAATAAATGTCTCTTCTTAATTATATATTCTTTTGACTTTGCCTTCACTTTTCCTTTGGTGATAACAGAGTATAACTCCAAACAAACTTCCACTATCCATCCAAACTGTGACTTCCCAGACAACGTGGGTTTAGGAAAGGAAAGTCCTGCCTGACCAATCCCATCTCCTTCTATAACTGGGTGACCTGCCTAGTGGATGAGGGCAAGGCTGTGGATGTGGTCTACCTTGATTTAAGCAAAGCCTTTGACACAGTCTCCCACAACATCCTCCTGGAAAAGCTGGCAGCCCATGGCTTGGACATATGCACCCTTCACTGGGTTAAAAACTGGTTGGATGACCAGGCCCAGAGACTGGTGGTGAATGGTGCTGCATCCAGTTGGCATCTGGGGACCAGTGGTGTCCCCCAGGGATCAGTACTGGGGCCAGTCCTATTCAGTATACTTATTGATGACCTGGATGAGGGGTTTGAGCCTATCCTTGGTAAGTTTACAGGTGCCACCAAGCTGGGGGGGACTGTCGATCTGCCGGAGGGTAGGAAGGCACTGCAGAAGGACCTGGACAGGCTGGGTCGATGGGCCAAGGCCAATGGTATGAAGTTCAACAAGACCAAGTGCAGGGTCCTGGCTTTTATCAGGAACAGTGTGGCCAGCAGGACCAGGGATGTGATTCTGCCCCTGTGCTCAGCGCTGGTGAGGCCTCACCTCGAGCCCTGTGTGCAGGACTGGGCCCCTCACTGCAAGAAAGACCTTGAGGTGCTGGAGCAGGTCCAGAGGAGAGCAACGAGGCTGGGGAAGGGACTGGAGGGAAAGTTCTGTGAGGAGAGGCTGAGGGAGCTGGGGGTGTTTAGCCTGGAGAAGAGGAGACTCAGGGGCAACCTTATCACTCTTTACAACTGCCTGAAGGGAGGGTGTAGTCAGGTGAGGGTCGGGCTCTTCTCCCGGGAAACCAGTGACAGGATGAGAGGGCACGGCCTGAAACTGCGTCAGGGGAGGTTTAGGTTGCCTTCCTCACGGAGAGGGTGCTCAGGCACTGGGATGCACTGCCCAGGGAAGGGGTGGAGTCACCGTCCCTGGAGGTGTTTAAGGAGAGGCTGGATGTGGGACTTAGTGCCCTGGTCTGGCCAATGTGGTGGTGTTGGGTCGTGGGCTGGACTTGACCTCAGAGATCTTTTCCATCCTCAAAAATTCTGTGATTCTGTAATTTTGTGATTCTGTGATCTTAAGTGGAATCCTTAATACTGAGGAAGTTAGTTAAAGTGAATTTTATTTTCTATGCTATGAAATATTTTGTTGGTATAACTCCACTTAAAGGTGATAGATATCCAACAACTTTTGTAAGTTTTTACTAGTTTCTACTGAATTAAGTTCAAGAACTTCTCCTTGTTTGCAAATAAGTGCTGGGAGTGACTTTTCATGCTTCATGCAGACTTGAACATGTTTTTAAAGTTCTGTGTTCCATGAAATACAGTGAGACTGAAATTCAGCTAGATATGTAAAATGTATCATGTGAGTACTTCTGGGGGAAATATGTATGCAGTATACATGGAAATATGATAACTTTTTTTCCTAAAAAATCACAGAATCACATAGTGAAACAATGGCTGAGGTTTGAGTATCTCCAAGGATGGAGATGACTCCACAACATCTCTGAGCAACTTGTACCAGTGCTGAGTCACCTTCACAGTAAAAAAGCATTTCCTGGTATTCAGAGGGAACTTCCTGTGTTTCAGGTTGTCCCTATTGCCTCTGGTCCTGTCACTGGCCACCACTGAAGACAGCCTGACTCTTTTCACCCTTCCTTCAGGTGGATGAGATCCCCCTGAGCCTTCTCTTCTCTAGGATGAACAGTCCCAGCTCTCTCAGCCTGTCCTCATATGTGAGATGCTCCAGATCCTTCAACATCCCTGTGCCCTACCTTACATCTTTGAACCCCTTCCAGTACGTCCATGTCTCTTCTCTACTAAGGACTCGAGAACTGGACACAGCATTCCAGGTATGGTCCTGCTAGTGATGAATAAATGGGATGGACCTGCTGATAATAATTTTTCTAATGCAACCAAGGTTACCATTTACTTTCTTTGCATCTGGATTCAGCCTCATGTCTGTGAAGACCCCCAGGTCCTTCTTCTCTCCAAGCAATTCTCCAGCACCTATGTCCTCTATGGCATAGGCAGATAGATATGCAGTAACACTTTTTATTGGAAATACATTGTTTCCAAAGGCAAATTGTACTATAAAATACCAGGTTTGTATTGGTTCTTAATGAGTTCCTTTCAAGGTTGGAGTTAAGGACATATCTTGCTTCTTTCGTTTGAAGTTTTGAAGATATTACTCAGCTGTGGTGCAGTTCAAATCTCCTGATCTTTTGAATGAAGGGAATAATGTCAGAAAATGTGAGTCAGCTCAAAATCCTAAAAAGAAAAAAAACCCTGAACGCTCAAACCTTAGGACATCATAAAAAGATCAGGTTTCATTACAGGTGATATGGTTAAACATGTAATCATTGTTTAGTAGTGCTATAGACCCGTTTTTTTGAAGAGGGCTACTTGTGATCTACATGCAAGGCACTATCCAGATCTACATTTTAGGTTTGTCACTTATTAGCCGTGACTAGTGAGCTATTTTATTTGAGAGTTACAAAGAGCATTTCTGATTGTGATTTCATTTATAGCTGATGAAAAGAGATAGTCACAAGTTTAGTTTCAGAGCCAACAATAAGAAGTCTCAGTGCAGGTATATTCCTTTTCATTGGTGTAATATTGCTCATTAGAACTGTACGGCTGAACTGGCTAGATCTTTTACATTTGACTGTTCTGGTCATGGGTACTGCCTGATTTTAAATAGGTGATGATAAATAGGGTGGACAACAAAGCACTGTGAATTTGTTGTATACTGTTTTGATTATGATGCACTTGATTACAAAACAGGGTGAGCTGACTGCATCTAGTCACATGGGTCTGAATTTGTTTGCCTCATCTCTAAAATGAAGTTCATATGCTTACCTTTTTAAAATCTACAGCTGACCTAAAAAAGAACTTTAAAGACATTATTGCAGATTCGCCCTTCATTTAGAGGTTGAAACCTAATTCAGAAAAGTGTCTTGTTATTCTAGACAAAGTTAATTAAGCTATTTGATATTTTGAGATGTTCCTGCCTATATAACACGAAACATATGATTCTGTAAGAATGCACTTCTTTACAATAAATTTCTAAGTACATTGTGAACATTGTTCTCTGATGCCCCTGAGAACACCAGTCAGCTGGTGATCCTGCGCCCTGGGTGGTGATTATTCTTCCACACTGCTGTGTCTTCTTTCAATGTTGTTTCTGATGCTATCTCACAAGCATTTCATGGATTTGTGGCAGTCAAAGCAGAGTAAGTTGAGAGAAGGGAACTCAGCTTCTGCCTGTTAGACCAGATCTCACTGTTAGGGAGAGTGTAGTGAGATGTCAACATGTGGGAGAAGAAGATGAGGCTCTGTTTTGGGTTTTCAGCACACACACTTAGTGCTGCTGTGTCTGAACAGCCAAATAGTCACAGAAGTAGAACTCATTTTGCCTAGCTTTAGCCATTTGAAATGTATACATCTAAGCCTGATCTCATAATTTTGGGCTTTATGGATTGCCAGCAAGGAGAAACAACTCCTTCAGAGAACAACCTCATACTAAGTGGAAAACCCGAGCTGTGTGTGGATGCCTTTGGAAGTGGATTCCTCTTTACCTGATGAATCTAATGTACTGTACATGACTGGTTCAGACTTAAATGTTCTACTTGTAGGCATCCAAACCAAGGAAAAGGAATCCTGCCTGAAAAGTTTATCAAAAGTAGTTTTACTGTACATGTCATGCTCACAACTACATATATACTCAGAGTGGCTTATTGTTCAGTCTTGGGCCCCTCACTGTAAGAAAGACATAGAGTTGCTGGAGCATGTCCAAAAAAGAGTAGTGAAGCTGCAGTGATGAAGTGTCTAGACAATAAATTTTATGAGAAGCAGCTGAGGGAACTGAGGTTGTTTAGCCTGGTGAAATGGAGGCAGAGGGGAGACTTTATCGCTCTCTGCAACTACTTGAAAGGAAGTTGTAGTGAGGTGGTGTCAGTCTCTTCTCTCAAGTCACAAGTGGTAGGACGTAAGGAAATGGCCTCACGTTGTGCTAGGGGAGGTTTAGACTGTGTATTAGGAAAAATTTCTTCACTGAATGGTTTATCAAGCATTAGAACAGGTTGCCCAGAGAAGTGGTTGAGTCACTATCCTTAGAGGTATTTAAAAGTTATGTAGATGTGGTGCTTAGGGACACGGTTTAGTGGTGGACTGGGCACTATTAGATTAATAATTGGACTTGATGATCTTAAAGGTCTTTTCCAATCTAAACAATTCTATGATTTTATGATCTTTGACCCTATAGTGGGTCAAACATGCTATGTTTTAGACTGCAGCAGCTTTAGAGTCAAGGAACCTAAAGTCTACATTCAGAATCGTAAGCTCAGTGGGCCAGGGACTATTCTCTGATCCTCTGAGCAAGTGGAATGGCACAGTTAGTTCCCACCAGAGTGGCCTAATCCACACCAGTTAAGAGAGCTGTCTTTGCCTGGTGCTGCATCCTGAGTTGTGCCCAGGCCCGTGCAATGGCTGGGGCATGAAGCACAAAAATATTTGTACAGTACCAGTGCTTGATCCCATGGCTCCAACACTTAGAATTTTATGGTATATAGGCTCTGTTGTTTTCTAAGCAGGCCCTACTGTATATAGGCTCTGTTGTTTTCCTAGTAACTTTGAAATTCCTGAAATTTTGAAGGTCTAAACATTTCATAAGAGACATTAAGGCAGAAGTGTCCTTAATCTTCTTTCATAAGGCTGAGGTGTAATATTTTAGCCCAAGGATTTGAGACTTGCTGAATGCAGATGCTCACTTATCTGTTGTGCAGAAACTGAGGATGGAGACCAACAAGGCCTGCATAGTGAGAACCAGCTGAAGGAGGGAGTCTTGTGGTGCCGGGACAGCCCTGTTTTGGCTAAGAAACAAGGCCAAAGAGAGACTAACGATGTGACCATCATCCCGCAAACAGATAAGCTGCTTCAAAACAAAATTCTGAAGGCCACAAGGCCCAGAGTGGAATTTTTTACCTTAATATCCTTATATGACTATAGTTACCCACTCTTCACTCAAATCATCCCGATTGTCACCCTGGGAAGGGGAAGGATAGTATATAAGTAGCCTAGAGGGAATGTGTCAATAGAGGGAGAAGAATCCAGAAGAGACAGTCAATGGGCTGTGCTCCTTCTCCTTCACCGAAGACAGGGACGCCTTCTTGGTAAGAATTGCACTTCCAGCTTTTGGTGAGTAATACTCAGGATAGTATTTGCTGGCATTATTATTATATATTAGCACTATTGCAGAAAGTGAATTTATCAACGGCAACTCTGACTCTTGTATCTGTCATTTTTATAAATTACATATTCTTTGTTACCTTGCAAATTGTCTCAGTAAAAGTCCTTAACGGGGCTCTGAAACAAGCAAGTGCTTAGCTAGGATACCTGCCTCTCACAGCCACATACCTTTCACGTGACACTGAGGTTGGCCACTTCTTTCATATTCTCCAGTTGTAGATAGACAAGTTGTAAGTCCCCAGATCTTCAACCAGACTGCAGCTGATTTAGTTTTGCTCATTCCTGATGCTCTAATGGGGCTTGATTCTCAGCTGAGAACAGTAATGATTGATTACTTTCCTCTAGTTTCCTTCTCTATTTTCCTTTTTTGAGTTACAACCAGTTGAAAGTCTTTGGTCGTTCTTCAAACCCTCAGTATTTTAGAGTGGTTGGTGTGGCCCTTTCAGAGAAGAAGAAAACAGTCTGGCTGCTGGTCACCTAGAAGGCCTTGTCTCTCTGTTTTTCTCGTTTATATCTTGGAGCTTGGCTCTTCAAGCCTGTGAAAAATAGCCCAGCTGTAGCAGTGGTCACTATGCCATCATATCTTTCTCATATCTTTCTTTCTTTTGTAAGTTTCTCTCTGTTCATGCAAATGCTGGTATTCAATACCCAGAGTTCTTGTTTGGCTCTAATCATTTTCAATTTCTAATTCATTTGTCTCCTTTTCTTTGTGTCTCACCGTCTCAAGGATGCTCTTATTCCCCTTGCCCTGAATATTTTTCTAAGTCTTGATTCTCCTGATTTTATTCTTCTGATGCAGTACAATTTTGCTCCCTCTGATTTTATTCTAGGGTTGCAAAGTAGAAGGTTCTTTACTGCTGTCTCTGTTCTCATCCTAATTTTACAGGGCTTTTGATGCTGTTGAATAATTAATATTTGTTAAAGTCCACATTGAAAATGCTGGAAAAAGGTTAAAATATGTTAATAAACCTGGAAAGTATACTTAAATGAGCTATGCTAAAATGCTGTTCATATATCATGGACTACTCTCCTTAAAGGAAGTAGATATAAATGGAGATAAGATGCATAAAATTGATTGTCAGTTTTATGCGTAACTATTCTGTGACTGAACCTCCTGATTTATCCCAGTTTAAAAACATGCTATAAGATTTTAAGATGTACAAAAGACTGCAGATTATTTTTGAATGCTGTTTTTATAAGGTTTAATTATTTATTCCTAAGTGAATAGGATTATATACTTATGTAGGAATAAAACTAAGTTCTTATACTGTATTCTGCTGATGCAAATGGTGACTTCATCTACCAGTATTTTGGTAATTAGCAGTTTTCCATAGTTAATCCACCACTTTCTATCTTTGATAAAACCATTTATTAATCTATTTCTTTCCATTTCCAGTTCAGGCACAGTTTGCTAAAATACTGCCAGAATCTGTGGTCTGTATGACTGATTAAATGAGTTTCCTAAATATAATTTAAGATATTAATGATAAATGAGTACTATTCCTATCTGCTCTTTCAGAACTTTGAGATATTTTAAACAATTAAGGTAGGTAAAAAGTCTACCTGGATCTTCCTGGGATCATGATATTTAAAGAAAAGTCTCTAAATCATCAAGTGAATTTTCCATTTCTTACATTACATATATCCTAATGATCATTCCTGAGTTTTTCTTACTAATTTCTCTCTAAAAGACAGAATCTTTCTTAGAACACTTAAATATGAAAAGACTGCCATGAATCAACATCTGTCCTTTATCAAAAATGGTGTCCCTTGTCAATTTTTTAAGTGCTACGTTCTTTCTGCTGTCTTTGATTACAGATTCTTACCAATATGTACAGATATTATGTATTGGATTTGGGATTGTGCCGGTCCTTTGTGTAATGTTTCTCTGTGAAGTGACAATAGAGAGAAACTTGTAGTTTTCTACAGAGACATGATTTAAGGAGGTTGTTTCGCACCTCTCTCTGTGTGGGTTTCTTTAGTTTTTGCCTCCTGTTTACCAAAAGCTTCTTCACAGCCAGTAGCAACTGGACTAACATCTACTTTTTAATTAAATGTTGCAGCATTTACGAAGATACATGCTAATCTGGGTCCTAGATCTGCAGCCCTCAGCTTTACAAGATGCTGCTCCAGCAGAGGCTGTAAAGCTCTCGATAAGAAGGGTAAGGAGCAAGGTGCAGGTCCCACAGCGATAACCTCCTGACTCCAGCATTATAGCTCTTTCTGCTGGAATTGAGTTCTACATCTTCCTCGATTGGTTATTGTCACAAATGAGTAATGGATGCACCCTGCCTGCGTGGAGCCAGTCCATCAGGCCATCGGGAAGCTCAGCTGCCGGCCGCGGGGGCAGGCAGATAACAGGCAGACCCCCAGGGAGATGTTAAAGGCGTCCCGACCACCCGGAGCAGGAGGAGGGGGGCTAGCAGCCAGAGAGGACCTGCAGCCCTTACGAAGAACTACCCGCCTGCTGCTGCTCCTCGCCCCGCTTAGAGCGGGCATTAATCAAGCTAGTGCCCTGGGATCGTGTAGGAGACCAGATAAAGTAGTACAAACAAATCAAAAGCCAGGGAGGTTGTGGGAAAGTGCACCGAGTTCTGGCCTTGCTTACTTTATTTTGGTTTTGTTTTGTTTTTCGGGGGGGAAGGGGGGGAATGGCAAGAATGCCCTGCTCACACTGGGAATTACTGTTAGAAACATACACACATACATGAATACATATATAGTTATATAGAATATATATATATAATTAAGCCTTGCAAAAATTTCTACTTACCAGCCTAGCAGTAAAATAAGCATGTCTTTTTTTTTTCTTTCGCGTTGGTGATGATAACAAAAAAGTAAGTGGTATTTTGGTAAACTTGTCAGGGAACTGACTCATGCTGACTGAGAAGTGAATAAGTAAGTAAGTAGGACTGTGTTGTAACTTATTAAACATGTTCCATTGCAAGCTGTGTGACTTGCATTGCTATAGTTAGTGTAAAGGCTTGGCTGGAGGGTTTCTAAATCATACATGATAAAGCCACTTTCTGTTTAATGTCCTTAAATTTGAAGGTCAGATCAGTTTCTAAATGTATTTAACTTTGACAAATCATCTACATGTTCCTCCAGAGTCCTCCAGAATTTAGTAGTATTAGACTGCCTAACATAGTAATATCACTAACTGTGTTTTAGGAAATCCTGTTTTGTTATCCTGTTAATTCTTGGAATAATAATAATTTGTAATGCAAAAATCAAGAAATATCTTTTCAAAAGTGTATATCCAGAATTCACATTGAGCCCAGATTTTCTAAAGAACGTAACTGATTAATCAACTCAGTGATCTCGATCAGGTTTCCCAAACTGATCAGAAGCCAGTGTCTCAGAGAAAAGCAACAGGAGTTGTGGTCTGCAGAGATGCTTTAATATCTGGTCATAACTATTACTGTGTCTATAAGTGTAACTATATCTGCAGTACTATATTTCTCTAGGATTTGATTTGTCCCGTTTGGCAATGTCCGAACTTAATAGAAGGCACTGCACAACACGTTATGGAGAAAGTGGTGGCTACATTACATTGCAGAAAGCACATCTGGTATTCCTCTGGATGAAAATTGCAAAGGGATTTTTGGGATATGAGAATGAAATTCCCAAACTGTCAGGGTTTGGCAATGTCACCCATCTAGCACTTATGTATTCTGTGGCAGAGAAGGGGGAATGAGAGAGCAGATCAACCAAAGAAGGTAATAATTACACAATATTTGAATATGACTACTTAAAGTATCAGAATTACAAAATAGTTTACTTATATACTTTTTTTTCTGTTGTGGCACAGAGCTATCTGCACTTTAATATCTCTAATGATTTTTTAGCCTCATAAAGACAATGTAATTGAAAAAATTCCATAGTTCTTTCAAAGAAGAGTATTTACAATAGTTCAAGGTGAAGATTTCATGTACATATAGGTTAAGTTCTGTGCTATTTTCCCTTATAAGACTCTTTACTCAATTGATTTTAACTCTGTTGCTCTCTGACTTAGACTGTAATTTTATATGCTATGTTTTTGCCTGAAACAAAATTATTTTAGAAAAAAATAATCAGCAAAGATTGTTCAGCATCTTTGGGACTAGGTTTGATGATAAAAAATAGTATTTCTCTAGAAGTGATGTTTTTACAACCTTTTATTTAAAAGGTCTTGCATTTCAGAAAAGAGAGATCTTGCTGAAACTGCAGATAATGCTTTGTCACCATCTCTATTCAATCCTCCCCAAACTCAGTCAAATTATAAATCTGTGGGTTTCATTCTTTTCACTTGCTTACTAGAGATTTGTTGGGCATGACTGAATTGCCAGGCAAGGAGACTGATGTTTAGTGCTAAGGGCTCTCTATAGGTTCTAGAGCCGCTATAGGGCTCTAGATCCTCCTCCTCCGGGCGAGGACCTACAGCAGGCACACAGACAAGGTTTTCCTCCACAGAGCTCCCCAAGGCTGTTAACAAAGCCTTTTCCATTCTATTTATTTGCCTGTGGTGCCAGCCAAGCAAACCTGAGGAGCTTGCTCACACCCGATCTAGTTAATGATGTCCCCATTTACTCCAGGGAGACTGGACTAGATGATCTTTAAAGGTCCCTTCCAACCCAACACATTCTATGATTCTAAGATCCTATAATTTGTTCTCATCCTTTTCCTTAGTGGTGCCAAGAGGAGGGAGCATAGAGACCTAGAAGATCATCGGGTCCAGCCTTTCTCCCAGCCCTATGAACCTACCAAATAATTCTCCTCAATGCAACATCCACCCTTCTCTTAAACACCAAATTTATCTTGGACTATGAGTTAGGAGGAGGTAGTAGTCCATGGACCCAGGTGGGATTTAAGAAGAGGGGCTGGATATAGGCTGTAGGAAGGCCAAAACAAAAAGGTTGAATATAGAGGAAGGGCAACTGTCGCACCGTACTAAAGGACAAGTAATATAAGCTCCCATTATCTTGAGGTTCCACCTAGGAGTACCAGATGCAAATCTGAATTCCTACACTATGGTGATATTATGCTATTGTACGGATTTAATGGGCCTTCTCACCTTCTAAATTTCCCTTTGTTAAGTACCTCAGTGCATCATTCCCCAGGCACATTGAGGTGAGCAACCTGAAAGAAGGAATTGATAGTTACCCTGAGATGCCCAAAGTGAGAACTGCAGAAAAAATATGTTCTGAGATATGGTTGGCATCTCCACGATGGGAGTGGAGAGAGACCCAGCCCTTTGGGGTGCTGCTCATCTGTACCAACTGTGACACCATGAATTCCTTCCTGCCGTCACTTGACCCTTCTCCAGCGTACATCCCTTCGTGCTTCTGCAGCATGAGGTACATGATCTCTGCAAACTGCACCTGGATGTGGCACTTAGTGCCATGGTCTGGCCATTGCGATGCTGTCGTAGGCTGGACTTGAAGATCTCAGAACTCTTTTCTAGCCTCAACAATTCTGTGATTCTGTGATTCTGTGATTCTTCGTTGCATGATCAGTTTTTGAGCACCAGATGTTGTTGGATATTTAAAAGTCTGGCTCGTCAGTCCAGGCTATGTAAAATAGCTTTAGATTTTGTGTTTCAAATTTGCCTTAACTCAAATTTTATGCTGTTTACTGTTATCAGAATGATGCTGAGTTTTTCATCCTGACCTTTGTCCCCAGGAAGTCACAACACTGGGGAAAAAATGTCCACCTCTGTTCAGTTTGTAGACTTGGAGTTCAATCCTGCTCCCAGGGGAGTCAAAAGGAATATTAATTTAAAACTTGTAGGATGATCCTCAAAGTACAGAAAGAAAAAGACAGCATGGAAAATGATAATTTTAAGATGAGGAAATGATTTAGGAGGACACCTATTCTTTTAAAAGTTTAACTCTGCACATTTAAGAGAAGAGGTCTTACAAAACACCACAGTCAACAGAAATAAATAAAGGGGAGAATTAATCATGTCAAACCCAGCTTTATTTTCCAGGAGCTATATGATCATACTGAGATTGATCCAGAGTTTTCTGAGGGTCTTTCCTTTGATGCAGCTATTTTTTATTCTGTGCTTTAAACAAACAAACAAACAAATAACCATGCCTAAAATCTACCTAGTGAAATAAATTCTGGAAAAGAAACCCCAGAAAAACAACAGCAGGCCTTACAGAGGACTTTCCATCATTTCCAAAGAGGGGAAGCGAGTGGCTTTCTGGACCTAAGAGGTGGTGGTTAAGGCTTAGATCTTCTGGAAAATGTTACCCTTGGAACTGAAAGAAAAACCAGCACAGGGGGAAATCACAAAACGCACCCTGATTTGCAAAATTTTTGTTCCTCATGCTGCCTTCCTCATTGGAAAGGTATTAACAATTGAAACGTTTTCTGCAGGAGCTTTTATAGGGTATGCTTGGCACTAAATGCTTTTTCTGAGCATATGGAATTGTTGTTCTGTGTATTGTCTCTGCAAAACGTGTTTGTTTTAATGTTTGACATATGCGAAATTCAGCTTTAGTGGTTATATTACAATCTTAAAATAATAATAATGTTTACCCCTACCACGAATATGCTGCTTAGAGTTTGCCATTGCCTGGGCACTAACCTCTCCACTGTGCTTGAAGTGCAGCCGCAAAGAAAGTTCCTGTTAGAATTTAAGATGTGAGGATCCATTTCTGCCTAACAATCTCCTACTCCTGCATTCCCTGAAGTGTATCCCATCTGCTTTTGGGAGCTCTCATTGCAATATGCAGCGATTGCAGGATAAGCACACCATTTTCCTGTCAATACTTTCCTATTAGCCTCCTGGATCCATACATCATCGTCTTGCTGGCCTGCAGTTTGCTTATCTTTGTCTCTGAGGCTGCCTTTGATTTATCTAACACCCAGGTTAATGAGGCATGGAGCCCAGGGTGGCTCCAAGGATAATGCACTCCTGTATAAAAATGCTTAAGGAAGGATCAAGTGATAATCCATTCTAGACTAAAAGGCCTAGCTCTTCAACAAATGTTGTATTTCTTAATTGCTAAGCTAAGACTATGATAGCTCCCCGTTAAGCTACTGCCATCAGTAAAACTATACACGCTAACTATATGAAATTTACAAAAGAACTGAAAATTAGATTTTAATTTGTGTTCCAAAAACAGCAAAAAAAGTTCATTTCTTAGGAACAGTTATCACCATTATTTGACAGCGTTCTTATGCAAAAATAAGTTAGCTTTAATATTTAATTTACAGTAATAGTTTTATATTCCCTCACTGGGACCTATGTTTTTCTAAAGACAAAAATAACAGAAGCTAGAATGTTACTGTGGCAAGGATAAATCAAACTAGCTATTTCAATAATGGAGGTAATTACAAAGTGTATATATCTGAGATGTACTGAGTGGTTAGGGGTTGTTTAATTAACATAAAAATTTCAATATCATCAGCAAGTGTGTTGGCATCACAAAAGCATTGTTAAAAATGCATCTTAAAATAGTTATGCCTTTCTCTCTTCCTAGCTAGTACATAAGGCTAATATACTTTTACTTCCCATTTCTGCTAATTACCATCTTACACAGAAGCATTTTAATGAAAGCAAGGTGAAGCTCCAAGTGAGCTTTCAAAGCCGTATTTATTTGTTTATTTTTAATGCTCTCTACCACATACGACCCTGATGTCTGGTTTTTGCTTTTTTGTTGTTGTTGTTTTGTTATGTTATGCTTGGTTGACTTTCATATTATGAATCTGCTACAGGCTCCTGGAAATTGGTGTAATGTATAACCATTTAGAAAATGACATAGCACCAAATAATGGGATCATTCCTATGGGATGCCATGCTCATGTTTTGGAGTAAAAGCCATACACAAGTGAGTTTTTCACCAGTTGGCCCACTGCAGCCCCTGAGGACTTGACCCAGGTAATAAGTCCTTTACTGGTCACTAACCTACATTATTGAGATTTAGTTTGGATTTTGATGACATGACATTGTTAGGGGTTGTTATTGGAATGTAAATGATCTTCCATTGGGTTATTTAAGACACATGAAGGACCTAGTTTAGAATGAAAATTAGTTATTGATTATTCCAGCAATTAACAAAATAAATTTTATCACTTATATTAACATTTTTAGAAGTCTTAAATTATTTTTTGCTCAAACTGACTCAAGCAGATAGATTGATTCCTTAGGCATCTTTAAGATGTTTTGAAAAAGAAAAACAAAGGTAAACAAACATTGCTGTGTTCTTTGTGGTAATTTCCTCTTATATCTACCATGGATTACAGCAGCATGAGGTGCAATAGTCTGTGCAGTTGCACACTGTGTTCCATACATGCTTTAGTACTAAAGGCAAGTTTGGAACACAGAGAAAAGAAAAATCTTCATCCTATTTGTTCTGTCTTCTTTTTGAAACTTCTATCATTAGATTAACAGAATTTGTCAGTTATAGCACTCATTTCTCTGCTTGTGTTTCTTCTCTTAGTACTTTGAGTCTATTGACTTAAAATTTTCCTGAAACAGGAGGCAGTCTTTGCAGATGCCTGTTATTTATAAGCACCCTTTAATGGTACTGATAGCACAAATATGAATAAAATACATTTCCCTATCTGACTTTAAGTGGAGAGTGTGTTAGTTTATCCCTAGATATAGTAACTAGAAAATGTGTTTCTCGCATTTTTCACATGGAATAGTGCAGAGAAATTTTCAGAGGTTCATACACACACCCAAGAGGTCACATGGCTCGGCTACATCCTACTTGGTTTGTTGGCAAAAGCCAGAAAACATGATACAAATGTATTTTATAACTAGTTCACCTTAGTCCTCTCTTTCAATGCAATAAGTTCCAGCCAATGAAGTGTTAGGTACTAAACAGACACACATGCTTTCCAGTTGTAATTTCACTGTTTGGATCCCACTGATACTTTAATATATAAAATATTTAGGTTGGGAAATGGCACAAGCAGCTTGACTGGACTGCTAGAACTCATTAATTAATGTGTTGTCTGTAGATGGTACTGAACTCTCTGAAACTAATACTGTGGTCACATGCTGTCTTTTGTGTTTCTGTACCATGTCAGGATGCTCCACACCTCAGATAATATTACATGGAAAACTAACAGCCTACCCACTGCAGTTTGAACATGACTTTCACAAAACTTGTCCATACAGTGATATTTCAGTTTAAAAGTCCCTTTTAAAATTAGCAGCTAAAAGCAGAGGATTGCCATTTTCTAACACTGACTTTCCTTGAACAGTTCTCTCTGTCTTATTATACATTTTTTTTTGGTCTCTCAATCCTGCTGTTCAGATACAAGCAAATTACCCACTGATTTAAATGAGTTTTATATCCTCTTCTTACGAATCTCTGTCATTAGTTCAATGTCTGAATCATTAGGAGGGATAGTTAACTTCTCTTTCAAGACATGACAAACTGCGTTGCCTCTGACCTTAGAGGAGGATTTCATGAATGGATATTTACAGCAGCTTTCACATCAGTCTCTACATCCATTAAACATATGATGCCAGCTTTGTTTTTGTTTAGTTTTGTTTTCTAGTCAATCTAATAAAAGATAAGCAGCAACTCTTGGCATCTGATTTTTTTTTAGCTTTTCTAACATAGCGGTTAAATGTTAGTTTCCTTTGTTAGTATTCTGAGATATAGAGAAAATTTAATGGTGTCTATATATCAAGCTATGACAATAATTAAAATACAAGCATAAAATGTTTTCCTTTATAGGACTTAGAGAATGTTTCTTTTTTTTTAGATCCAAAAAGCAAGACATATCTGCCAAAATAAACTAACAGATATTCGACATTAAAATATTTTTTAAAAAGAATTAGATACATAATACAGCTATAACCCCTATGAATAATCAGGCAATAAAAAGAAAGCAAATATCTTCTATTTTCTCAGTACATCACCCAGTAACTATTGATTTCTTCAGGCTTTCTCCTTCATACAGAGCTCTTCTGGTAAATTTTCCATACAGCAGCAGAGCTGTTTGATTCAACCTAACCTGTGAACTTTCCTAACCTGGATTAGGAGTAATCACCTGTATGGTAAGTGCAGAGACACAAGCAGCTTCAGAGGTGAATGATCCTCTGAAAGTGCCTATTTTTTGTCCATTAATACAGAGGAGGTCTAAGCATCCCTAGCTACTATGTAAGAGTTGAGTTTCTGAGCCCTTTGGAGGATCTTCCCAGGAA
>NW_009715638.1:33080-37099 GCF_000703405.1 Apaloderma vittatum | reverse complement strand
ATTCCTGCTATACTTAAATTAGAGGTCCCAGCTCAAATGCATGTGCCAAGAGCAACTAGGGCAGTATCCTGCAAAAATAAAGTCCCCAAATCAAATGCAGTTAACTAAAAAAGAAGAAAGAAAAAAACCCCAAACAGATGTCCAGACACATTTCATAACACACCCAGCAAGACCCTGGTGATACAATTCACTGGCCTTGCTTTCTGAATGTCACTGTAGCTGGGACCATATTTCAAAAGCACAAATCTCTTTGAGGGTGGTTTTTTTTTTTCAGGAGAGGTTGTCTCCTGTTTTAGGACTTACATTTCTCTAGACAGATTTTCTAAAGAGCTCAGCACTTCGCTGTTCTATAGGCAGAACAGCATCCCAGCTCCACTGGGTTCCCTTTCTTTCCAGATGTGCTGTACTAGCACCAGCAGCGCATATATCCAGTCCTGAAAAGCACAGTCCAGTGCGTTTTCTGACCTCTCACTGCAAGTGAAGATTATTCCCCTCTGACATACTCATAATGGGGATGTGTATGAAGTGCTGTTTGCATATAGAAAAACATAATGCTGGAGATAGTGAGTCAATGCAGTTTTGTGGCACTGGAGGCAGGGCGCCGTGGAACGGAGTCTATAGAAAAGCATATATTATGAAATATAGGTGTGTGTGTGGCTCCCTGTTGAGATACCAACCTGTGAACTGTGAAAGAAACATTATCTCTCTCCCTTTCTTGAAACAGCATCTGCTTAAAAAAACAATTGCACCTGCAAATATCACCTGATACAACAGTTTTAAGAGAGATTCGTGTACCTTGCATTAATAATAAATGTGAAGCAAAGCCTGATATTCTATTTTACAAAAATAAAACACACCAGTGTATACTCAAGAAACATTCATATTAAATATCAGTTTTAGGAAAAAAACCCACGTCCTTAATATTGCTGAAAGTATTAAAGGCGTGTTTTGCTTTAATAACTGCAAAACATATAGAACACTTTCAATCCATCATACCTTTTTCTGGTCATTTTCAACTTAAACTTTCGCAATTCCACAGAATTCACGCTGTGCTATACTGTTAAATAAGATGACTGATGAAATTTGGATAACTGACTGTCATGACCAAGGAACTGTCCAAGGAGAAAGGTGATGGAGTATATATCCTCTATGAGGACAGGCTGAGAGAGTTGAGGCTGTTCAGCCTGGAGAAGAGAAGACTC
This sequence comes from Apaloderma vittatum, assembly GCF_000703405.1. Classification (NCBI taxonomy): domain Eukaryota; kingdom Metazoa; phylum Chordata; class Aves; order Trogoniformes; family Trogonidae; genus Apaloderma; species Apaloderma vittatum. The sequence goes on along the minus strand of NW_009715638.1, from coordinate 35,897 downwards.
CAGGGGGACCTTATAGCAGCCTTCCAGTACCTGAACGGCACTACAGGAAAGCTGGAGAGGGACTGCTTACAAGGGCAGGTAGCAAGAGGATGAGGATTATCATCTTCAAACTGAAAGAAGGTAGATTTAGACTAGATATTAGGAAGAAATTGTTTTCTGTGAGGTTGAGACAGTGGAACAGGTTGCCCAGAGACGTTGTAGAAGCCCCCTCCCTGGTCTAGTGGGAGATGTCCCCATCCATAGCAAGGTGATTGGAACTAGATGATCTTTATTGTCCTTCCAACCCAAACTATTCGGTGTTTCTATGATTCTATGAGTGGCTCAGGTGCCTCAGGCCATTTCGGTAACTTTTTCTTGTGCTGCCTTAAGAAGAGCTCAGATGCAGAATTAATTGCTTGTGGGCAGACACTCAGATGGCTACACATACAGATAATTAATATACATTAATATAACTCTCATATTTCCTGTCTTACCAATCTTTAAGTGGCAAGAGGAACCATTGACATTTCTTACATTGCTCTGTTCTGTCATGTTTTGTGGGTAATGCAATCACAAAATGTCTCTTAGAAGAGACTTAGCTGGAAAGTAAAATCACCTAACAGAATTGGTTCTGTATAGCTCAAACCAGGACAGTGGTGCTTTATTTTGTCTTTTTTTTTTTAAAATTATAACTGTTTTTTATATAAAATACTGTCAGTGAATAATTCCACATTTATAGAGGTATTCTACAGAGTGTGTGAGCAAGCAAGATTCCTCATGCAAAGCAGTGAAATGCAACACGCAATCTAGCATTTAATTAGAATTTGGCCTAAATTAAATACACTGAGAATAACAGACTTACATCCATACGAGAAGAGAGAATATCTAGTGGTAATCTAATACAACCTCTTGTTGCTCTTATTGCTCCATCTATAAAGCAATTTCGAAGCAAGGGCACCCCTTGGAAAAGGAGAAAGTAATTTAAGAAGTCCAGACTTTTAGTAGACCATTTGGATGAGTAATTATACAGTTCTCTAGGCAGCTCAAGTCCTGCTTTTAGGGAAAAGTGCTGAACTCCACACTGCCAACTGCCAAATGCTGGAATTACCGTGACACTGTATATGCAGCAAACCAGTGGCTTAACGAGTTCCTAGGCAGACACAGTTAAATGCAAAATGTCAACCATGCGGAAAGAAAGGATGAAGTATTTGCCTTTCCTTCCTTAGCAAGTACAACCCATGAGATCTTGAAAGAGGAAGAGGGGAGCAGCTGTACACCCAAGCTATTCTTTGTTCTCTATTTGTCTTGTCTGATGACACAGCACTCTGGTGAGAAGAGGGTTAAGGAGCTACTTTTGCTATGAGAATAAAGACATTTGCCAGCAATGCTGACATCTACAGCTGAGGCCTGCAAAGGGAAATGCTAGTCTAAATGGTGGGATTTGGATGAGCGCACAGATTTTGCAGTAGAATGACAATTTCTGAAGTGAGAATGTGTTTTTTTTCTGTGAGTTTTTCTTCCCTGGAAAAGGTGGTAGCTTTCTAATAAGTGACTGCTTTGGCAGATCATCACAGATGATCTTTCGAAGTCCCTTCCAACTACTAGCATTCTGTGATTCTGTGACTATTCTTTTATAAGATTTTCTGTTTTCTGCCTATCTGGCTTAGCCCTTCTTTTGCTGTGGTTATCTACAGCTAAAGGACAGAAGGGTGGGAAGCACTGCATTAAAGAAGTCTCAAGTTCTCTACCAACTACACAGAATGATGCGTAAATCTCAATTACTGAAAAATACAGTTTAGCTAATAAGATAAAGTCACATAATTGATTAAATCCCAAAGCCTTTATTCAGTCCTTTCTCAAAAAAACCAGCATGCAAGTCATCAACAGATTTCACTGAGTTATGACTTACATTTGGTGATCAAGGTTGTTTTGTTTGAGCAAGATGAGGGGGAAGACACTAGTAGGAAGAAAAAAGCTAGGTCAGTTTTCTGATTCCCCTTTAATCAGTTAAAGCTGACATATAAACAGAACAGCTGAACTGAAAGAGCTGCAAAACTCTTTCATGATAAAGCAAACATCTGGGTTTCACACAGGAATAATGTTTGAAATGATTTTTCTTTTTCTAGCTGAAACAAAGTTGAACATAGACATTTTTGTTAAGTGGAAGTTACATACAAGAGCTTCAAGTGTTTGGTCATAAAATAGATTTTGGCTTTTTTATCTTATTTTCTTTTTCTCCCCCTTCTTCATTGAAAAAATCAAAAGCAAGAAAGAGTGATGAGATTGTAGGAATGAGGACTGAATGAGAACAAACCTGTAAAATCTTTTACAGTTAGTTTGTTCGGCAAAAATATTCTCCCAAAATTTTCAGCTGAAAGCAATTTGATTGCATCTTTTGCTTACCAGCAGAAAGTTTTGCATTTACAAGATAGAGCCCCTTCAGTTTTAACACTGAAATAGAAAATGAGTAGTCAAAACACTAGAGAACTTTTTTTCCTGGTAAATATTCTACTCCTCTGTGGGCTAATGATACACCCAGTGTATGTAAAAAAAAAAGAGTTTCCTAAGCCCACAAAAGCACGCTGAAGTGGCTTGCAGCTCCTCTGGTTCTGAATCTCTCTCTTCAGGTGCTAGACTGCTCCTAAGTGTTGCCTTCAGCTCTGTAGTTCTATGGATTCATATTAACGCAGTCTCTGTTGGCCAGAGGACTAAGCCTCCAGCGGGTAATCAGCCTGTGGGCTCAAATCCTGGCTGTGCCACACAGTGATGTTGGGCAACAGTGTAAGCCCCATGGCCGGGGGTCTAAGCAGTCAGTTAAAAATATTGTAGAAAAAGTTG
>NW_009715638.1:20139-33049 GCF_000703405.1 Apaloderma vittatum | reverse complement strand
GCAGATGTAATAGAATAGTATGGTGTGAAAGGCAAAGCATTTCCCTGTTTCTGATAAAACTGATTTCTTCCTCACTGGTGTCAGAAGAAAAACTTAACATTTCATTTTTTTCCCCCCCATTTTGAGAGTGCTTGGCTTCCTTGAAACAGCTTTTGGACAGAGAAATTGATCAGCAGCACTGAAATGCTGTACTGCAAAATTTGATTTCTATTATTTCCCTTTTCCCCTTATACATTGCAGAACATTCCTAAATGGGTATGCTCTTCTTTTTTCCCTTCTGGTGCTTTTCTTTATAAAAATTTGGAACAAGTATAATTTTTAATGGTGATATTATTCTGGTTTTAGTTATTAAAAACAACAGAAATGTTGGACAGATCTATTTTTTTTAGACTTTTCTAACCAATTTATGTATTGTTTCTTTCAACTATAACTAGATCTGAACAACGAAGTTTGCATTCAGACAGAGTGGTTTGGTTTTTTTTTCTAGGAGCTATATGGACCTAAAATTCACAGTAGGCATAAGCTGAAATAACAAAATTGATGTCTAGATTTAATAGGCTGCCTCCTGGCAAAGTTTGTAATAGGAATAGGCTAGGAGCTGGAGCCATTCTGAAGAAATGCAAGTGCGAAGCTGACATACCACGATGGATGTTACCTATAGCACTGTATTACCTTAATATTCCCACCAGTTCAGATATCTGTCTGATTAGTCTGAAGATGTGACATTATCTAGTAATGCCAAATATATATTAAAATGGAGAAAGCTATGGGCGTGACTGAACTGTGACAACATATGGTTTGTACGGTCATCGGCCTCTCAAAAACTTAACTTCCAGCTGGGCTCTGTGTAACCTAAGAAACAGGGATATTGCATTTCTCCCACCTCTGCTTCTGGCAGGTGTGTGCTAGAGACTGACTGCTAAATACTTTGTAATTAGTATGCCTTGGAGCAGTCACTGTCATCTTACATCTGTAACCAGAGTGAGGACACTGTTAGCACAACTGTGTTCATTTCTTTAGAGTCCCAAGCCATAGACCTATACAAGGCAGCCTGAAGGATCAGTGTTTGATGCATGAACCATAGGCAGACCTCAGAATTGTATCTAATTATACCAGTATCTGGCTGCACTGTTGTAGCAAGATGTATTATTCATGGACAAAAATGAACTGCTATTCAAGGATAAAAAAAAATCTTATCTATTCTGCCAGTTCTGAAGTTCAACGTCTAATTGAAGATTAGTTTGAGACAATCAATAGCTGTATTTTAGATTTCCAAAACTATTTCTGCACTACATGAAGTATTCTCATATTTCCCAGTGTACAATAAAACATTGGTCTCATCTTTCAAAGTGTGTGAGACAGATACAGAGAGAGAAAGGTAACAAAGTCTCCTGGAAACGCATAGCAGTACCTGCAACCTTTGCATTCTTTACCAGATCCCAGGCTGTTTTAGAAGCAGTGTGCGAGTGTTACTCATAATGTTTTAATTTATTTTAAAAACATAATTCTCCCTTGTGGAGGGGAGCACAACTGGAAGCCATAATAATTCCTTTTTGACAAATTGATTTATTTTTCTCTTAGCTTAATCCACAGTACCTATTTTAAAACCAGTTATATTGATCAGAAGCCATATGCCTCAAATACGAATGAGCATCTAGGTAACAGCCCATCCCTCATGCAAAATCCAGAAGAAAGCTTCCCATCCACAGCTGCAGGAGCTCCAATCACGAAGTGAAGTAGGTTTCATTTGGAGATCATGGTGTGTACAGGTGGATGGGTTTAAACCAGAGAGGATTTTGTTTCAGTTTTGGAGTCAGTCATGCAGAAAGGGGATATCAGAAGCAAATGGTCCCAATTAAGTATTTTAAATTCATCTTAAATTTTACCTTGTGTCATTTAATTACCACCAGATGTGGAATTTCACCTTGGGATCCTTCCATCACATCTTATAGCTGAAGTTATTGCTCTTACAGTCACTTCTAGCCAAAGAATACAGCCCTCAGTTTATTTTTCCAATGGCTAATGAAATTATCTGTAGCTGTTATCCAGAAGCTAATCCAAATGACAGAAATCTATGTTTTGAGGGAGATCTAGTCTACTTATTTTTTCCTTAAATGTTTTGGTCGTTTAGTAAAGCAGCCTTCTTCAATTATGTTCTTATACAAACACTAAAAAAATAAAAAAAGACTGATGTTTCTCAGAAAATCTGACAGACTTTCCAAATGCTTCCTACAAAGTAATCACTTTATGTAGACTTGAAAACACCTCAGTAAGGTATCTAACTTGAATAGGATTCTTTTTTGAAGCAAGATCTATCAGGTAGGATCAGTTTCCTTCAGTAGGATCAGTTTGCTAGATAGCTCAAATAAGATCACTGGAGTACTACACATTCAGTTCCTGGAATTTAGTTAGTTAAATAGATCAGGTCCTGCTTTTTTTCCTAAACATACCCACCTCTAGCTCTGGAAAAGTGGTACAGTTTTGTTTACATACAAAGTAGCTGCTATGAGAAATCCTTTCGCTTTGCTTGCGCTTTTTTACATGTCAAATAACTTCTTAAGCTTTACCTTGATAAACTAAATAGATGGAGTATCTTTGGTCTCTAGGGCAGATTTTCCAGGCCCTGAATGCCTGCTGCTGAGATGAGATGAGTGCTTTAACATTGGGAGTTGGATATATTCATCATCTCTCAAGAGGTAGCCTTTAGCAAAAAGACACCTTTAATGTTTCTTAAATGTTTCAGAACTCGGAGTTCTTCAGTGTTCTTAAGAGGAGCTGGCATGTGTGCCTGTATATTTAAGGAATGCTTTGCATTAAATTGTCAATATTTATGTAAATGTCTTAGACAATGTCTGACAGCAATCTGACTATTCTTAGGCAGATAAAATTGAGATGGATGACAGACTTTTTTTGAAGTTCTGAAAGAAACATCTAGTAAACACAATAAATGAGAATATAGTTCAAAGGAATCTCTGAATCTGGTGTGTAATATCCTTCAAATGATTACTGATCATGGCAAATGGGATAGAGGAGGATAAAAGCAAGCAGGATTTTAGCTACCACAACTTTTACATATAGCTGCTCAAACACATTTTCTGGAGAAGAAAGGCAGCGTATCTCCTCCAGCCTGGATTGAACTTGCTATTTAGAGTTCTGACTTAGGGAAAGTATTCATGCAAGATCATGGGAGAGATGTAAAACTCGGAGGAGGAACCTGATCTAGGATACTCTGCCTTGCCATCTCAGAAAACTTGACTGCCTGCGTTGGCTATAGAAATAAGCTATGGAGATGGGTCTTCTCTGAATAATCACCTAGAAGGAGTATTCTTCTCATTATTGGATAGGCCGGTGATTTGCCACGAACCTATGCAAAGGACATTGCAGAGCTGCGCTGCCTGAGGTCACACTGTAAAAGACAGCGCATCGCTCTCAGCTTTTCTAGCCGTGTGAGTGAGATGCTATCCCAGCTGGAGACATCCCAGGTAATTGAAGGGGGAAGCTATGTTCACCTCTAGCCATCCCTCTGTACTCCGTGGCAGTAGGCAGACATCGGTGATGCAGAGCTTGTCTCTGTTGCAGGAGAAAAGGATGGCTTGCTCCTAGTCCATCCACTTCGACTAAGTTAGGGTCCTGCTCTGAACCACCTTCTCAGGGCGACCAGTTTTGTGAAGGAGCATCAAAGCTACTGGTGCAACACAGAATAACATGCACCGAAGTTCTATAAGGCAGTAATAGCAGACTGTCAGGGCCACATTTCCTTTCAGCTACTGACATTTTCTCTGTTTGTTGACCACCAGTGCATCTGGTCCCAAAATCAATCCTATTATTTAGTTAGAAAAAAAAAAAGTCCTCTAGTGTGTGGGATATACAAATGTAAAGAAAATCATCTTACGTAGTAAGAACACGTTTATTGATAGTATCATAGTTCAGTCTTCTCTTTACTGATGATAGGATGTTATGCTCCCAAGGTGACATTTTCATCTGGGACATAAATGAAAATATAATACTTAGCTAAGTTCATATTTATTATTCTTTCATTTCTTCTTTTGCTTGTTTCTTGCTATTGCTTTCTTCTTTCCTTGCTTGTAGCTCCTGCTTTTTAAACTGTCTTTAATTCCTGACACTCCATGCTCATGGGAGTCCCTACACTTTGAGAATACTTGACATTCAGGAAAATACACTTTATATGTTAAAAATCAATGGTGACACAATATTTACAGCCCAAAGGCCAAACATCTGTGTTTCTTTATAGAGAGTAAGTGCTTGGAGACCAGCTTTGTGCTGCTAAGCTGTAGACATCAAAGAATAATAATACTGCAGTTTTAAACTCAATAGCTCAAGTGGGTTCCAGTACAGTTAAGTTAGGGACTGGCTAATTTTATGGAGAGTGATTTTATGGATACTCTGAATACAGAGATAGATATAAGCATTTTTATTTTTTTCCTCTGAACTGTGAACCAACTCTTTTTGTCTAAGATAAGGCTATATTTTTTTGTGCTAAAATATCCATGTGAAGTCTAAAGTTATAGGACAATACTTTCTCTGTCTTATGGAGAAAGATGAATTCTTGAAAAAGAGATTTTTGTTGAAGTCGCAATTAATTCCTTGCAAAAAACGAGGCTGTAATGTGATACTTTCTCTCTTTCTAGCTATTTATATCATAAATATACCCATTTCTGAAGGTTTGATTTTTTATCTGAGAACTGAAATAAAAGCTGCTTTAGAGATTCAGCCTCTCTAACACAAGAGGTAGTTTGTCATTTTAGCACTGTTTATAGAGATTTGTTTTATATTCCAGGCAAGATTTATAAGGTTTTCAGTTGGCATATTTTACTCTAATAGGCTTAATTTCGGTGGGTGAGACAAAAACACTGCAAGGCATTTATTACATCATTAGAAACTGCACTATGTGTCTAGGGAATGCAGTGTCATTTGGTTTGTATGTTTGACCCCTGCTTGTTATTAGGTGCACTTTACTAAATCAGCAGAAGGAGATAGGTCACTAACGACTATTACCAAGTTAATAATAATTATAGAGGGAAAAAACCCTGTTATTGATGTTTTAGACATCATTTTGTATATGCTGTTCCTGAGACACTGATTTGTGATTTGCATTATTAAGAATGAACTTTCTTTGACCTGTCATTTAACATAAGTTAGAGCGTTTGGCTTTATAGTTACATACTGTCCTTTCTAATAATGAAATTACCGTATTTAACTCTTTGAATGGATTTTTTGAACGATTTGAATCTTATGGTAATTCTAGACTAAATTAAAAAGAGAGGAGATAAATCAGAAACAGTGCATATGAGGAAAAAAAAAATCTTCATAGATAATAAGGGAATCAACAGAATTTAGACCATATTTTGAACCACTGAAAAGTTATGTTACTTCTGAACAATGTACATCACAAGAGTTTTATTATAGTTTCACTCTCACTCTGAACATAGCACACTATGTGTAAGCATACAAAAAAATGCAATGACTTCAGCAGGGCTTGTACTTTGAGTTAAATTCTCTGATCTGTGCAACTAGTGCCTGTTTTGCTGACTGAAGTGATCTCAGTAAACTTGATCAGCCAGAAGAATGTGGGAAGAAATAAATTTGGTAGCTTTGTATGTATGAAGTTTTGTTCTTCCTGGTGGTACTATCCAGTTAATGAAAGCACATCCTTCCTTCAAGGTCCTTGCATTATGTACTTTGTTGCTGATTTTGCTCCATTTGGAAAGACTGTCAGTTAGGGGTCGGCCCATCAGGTTTTTGATATGGGACATAAGTGATAAAGAAAGTTTCTATTTTTCTATTGCAACAATTTGCAACGGCAGCTTGGAATGCAGAAACGCACTGGGAAAAACATCACATCCTTTATCTCCAACATGGAGCAAAATCTCACCAGACGGAGACTGTCTTTCCATAGTGACTGAGCAGTGTTAATAGTCCATAAACGAGGAAGAACATGGCTGCTGGAATTCCCTCGGCAGCAGACACACGCAGCCTCTGAAAGGAGGAGCAAACCAGAATTCCCTCAGTTTCTCACCAATATACATCAAGTTTACATGTTTATCCCAAACATCCTCTTACAGACTCTATAGGTTCAGGCACAACTGTTAGCATCACTGTGGTGGTGGTAGTTGAGTTTGCTGTGTTAGGTGGTGGGTCCACTGAGTGGTGGCTCCTCATGCCCGGCTTGAGCTGGTATGGGACTGGCATGCAGGTGAGGAGTCTGTGCTTGGCCCAGCACTATGAAGGTGGTGTAATACTGGCACAAGTTGCCCAGAGAGGTGGTGGAGGCTCCATTCCTGGATGCATTCAAAGTCAGGCTTGATGCCTCTCTGAGCAACCCAATCTAGTTAAAGATGTCCCTGCTCACTGCAAGGGTTTTGACTAAATGGTGCCTTCCAGACCAACACATTCTATGATTCTGTAATTTCCAGCACCACCAAAGAAGGTGTCTGATTGACTAGGAGTCCAAAGGGTAGGATGCAGCTGGAGCTAGTCAGTAAATCATCTTTCATTAGTTGCTACCAGTTTTAGTAGAAAAAAAAATGCAAAACTTTCTCTTTATGAATAATCCATATGAAACATTAAAGGAAAGTTAGCTATAAATTGATTAATTTAGAGAGGGGGGAAAGATCATAGAACCAGAACTAGCAGAATCATAGAACCATAGAATCATTTAGGTTGGAAAAGACTTTTAAGATCATTGAGTTCAGCTGTTAACATGGCAATGCCAGGTCCAATACTAAACCATGTCCCCAGGTGTCACATTGACACATATGTTTATCATTTCTAATTGAAGAATTAGGAAACATCCAGACAACTAGCAAATAGTAGGTTCAAGACAGAGGAAAGAGGTGCTTATTAGCTGTGGAACTTTTCAATGTTGTATATGTTAAAAAAGTTATTTGTTTTAAAAATAATGTATGATAGAGTGGAAGAAAAGTATGCCCAGGATTATTAGGTGATAGACCTCCATTCAGGAAATCACTGGTGACTGAAAGACTGTGCTGGATGAATGTTATTAGCTGTTGTATCATGGTTATACACTCGTTAGATAACCAGTACTGACCCTTTTTGGAGGCAAGATGCTGGGCTAATTGGGACTTTGATCTGGTAAATACTGCAGTTCTCCTGCTCTTATGATGATCCACGCCATAAAAAACCCCAAACTTACAAGGCTTTTTTTTCCCTGTAACTTCTCAAATTTCCATTTTGTTAATTTCCTCGTTCTTCCCTTTTTTTTTTTTGCTAATTTCTTGAAAGTGCATCTGTGCTATTCATTCTGGTGTGATGCTACATAGAAGTACGTATTTCTGAATATATCATGCTGGTTTCTCACGGTTTGTCTTCGTTAGGCAAAAGCAGACAAGAAGGTTTTTTTTCCACATGTTTATAGTTGTGAAAGTCCAACTACAATGACTGAGATTTCAGAGAGCAGCAGTGTTTCTGTTGCCATACCAGGAAAAAAAAAGTATTCTCAGCGTGTTAGTGAATATGTGGTAAAATCCTAGGGAGAAGAAGGCAAATCTCAGCAGAACTGAAGCAACAACTGTATTCCTGTTTAGCACTTTACATGCTAACACATTTTCAATCCAGAGATGACTGTGGATTTTACAACACTTCAACAGACATATGATGAGAAGACAGAGGAATGCAGTCTCAGTCTGAAGATAAGGGATCTCTGCAAAGCTGTGACTTGCCATGCTGGATATAAAACATAATGCAGATAAAAAACTGTACTGCACAACACCAGCTGATGGTGACTGGGGAGGGGGGAGGAGAAATGCCAGCACAGACTGAAATTTCACTCCATTTACACAGTGAAACTCCACAGGTTGGTATCATTTTTGCTTGTTTTAAATCATCATCCTAGATTTGACATTGCTCTCCATGACAGGTTACATCATTATAGTGTACCCTAAGACTCACATCGGAAGGAGCAAGTAGAAATGAAGATTGCTATCTGCGTTTCACATACACAGCAGATTTTTTTTCATTCTTATGTGTGAAAAATGCGCCTCACTAGCCAGAGGAGAGGGAAAAGGAAGCATGAGTTAGTTTACTTAAAGATCTCAATATATTTTGTTTTCAGCAGAGTAAGAGTTTCCCCAGGAAAAAAAAGGGTTTGTGAAGGTTCAGAAGACAATGAACAAGTAAAGGGGCAGGAGGACAGAGCCAGGCTCGTCTCAGTGATGTCCAATAGCAGGACAAGGGGCAATGGGAACAAGCTGGAGCACAGGAGGTTCCACAAAAATATTAGAAAAAACTTTTTCAATGTGAGGACTGGCACAGGCTGCCCAGGGAGGCTGTGGAGTCTCCTTCTCTGAAGACTTTCAAAACCCACCTGGATGCGCTCCTGTGCGATCTGCTCCAGGTGATCCTACTCTAGCAGGAGAGCTGGACTAGATAATCCTTCGAGGTCCCTTTCAACCCCTAACATTCTGTGATTCTATGATTCTTTGAAGTACCTTGACAAAGATATCTACTAGAGACATAGAATCCCAGACAGTTTCAGGAAGTCCCATGGCTGGAAGCAGTTGGAGACCAAGAGAGGATTAGGGAAACGACCCTATATGTTCTTACATTTTGTCCTTATAATTTTAGGCATGCATTTTTGTACACTTCTAAAGTCCAAAAGTATAGTGTCCATAAGCTACAGGATGTGGCCCTGTGTTGGGCCATTCAGGCCCTGTTCCTACCCAGGGAGACTTCAGGTCTTGGGGAAGAGTGCAAGAAGCATGTTAGTTAGTACCCAAATGAGGGGAAGAATGAAGAAGAGTGAAGTACTAGGAGCAGAATTTGTAAGACTGACTTCAATTTGTGAGCTTTGTACCCAGTGAATGGAGGAAGAGTTCAGGAAGATGCTGATGTGGATCCAGGAGATAAAGGTCCACTAGAGATGGAGCAGGCAATAGTGAGAGGTCCACATGCCAGACCCCATCTGCCTCCTGCACGACACTTCTGTGAAACTGGGATTTGAAACTTGAAACAGGTTCATGAAATTAAGTGACCAGGCAGGATGGAGTGTCCTCTGGGGATTGATTGCAAGGCACCATGTGAAATATATACCCACTCTTCAGGGCATGAACCAATATTTTGGATCTGTTCAGTCTTAGTGAACGAGCTGCTGCTGAGCCAGAGCGCTGTGTACTTATCTGCTTGCTTTCTGTCCGACCTCGTGCCATTTCCACTCAGTGACCTTCCCTTCCCTTCCCTTCCCTTCCCCCTCCCCACAGCTCATTAAGGAGCAGAAAATATTCTCCCTAGAAATAGGCTAGCACTCTGCCCACGGGACTCCTCTGCAGCCGGGCGGTATAGGATTGCAGCCGCCTCAAGCTACACCCAGGGTGTCCTCTTTCTGGCAGAAGACCTCTAACCACTAGGCTATTATGCAAAATAGGGGCTATACCACAGTAATGATACTGAGTGAGCTAAAAACGGTTGATGCAAGCCTAAGAAGTGAGATTTCCCCAGAGGCATGAGCGCTGCAGTGCCTGTTTTCTGGTTCTGAAGGAGGCATGGGTACGACACAGATAGGCGCCTCCCTTAGTCATCCTAGAGGAAAGGACACTACTCGGCATTTGAGAAAATTCAGGTGCCCAGGGTGTCTCAAGTGAGGCAAGAATTACCCAAATGCCTCTCCTCTGTTTGAACATTATCAAATTATTAGTTGTTTGTCTCCAGGAATGACTGAGCTTGCGGCATATTGTGTTTGTCTTCTCAACAGATTTTTTCTTTCTTTTTCCTTAATCCTACCCACCTTTAACTCCCTTTTCTAGTGCATACTGACATCACCTCTCTTCCTTCAGTTAATTTGGGGCCCAACTGCCTCATTTTGAATCCCAGCTTTTCTTTCCTCCCCACAGCAAATGTGCAAGAGCTGACTGGGGCCTCGAGTAGAGCAGAACAGAAACTCGGCTGATGTGCAATTAGCGCTGAGAACCTGATTAAAATTCACAAGAGCCAGGGGCACACAAGGCCAACTTTTCAACTGCCTCCAAGCTAGCTTTTGAATTCACTCACGTTTGACTTCATATTTACAAGGTGAAAAGGAATTTGCGCATGATGGTCAGAGAGATGCAGAATTAAGAAAACTGTTATTAAAAATATAGTTAATATATTCCTTTACTAAAGTTGTTTTGCATATTGTTGATCACATACTCACTCTGCTCCAGGTTATACATAAAATCCCTCGCCCAAGCATGCACATACTTGCATACAAGTCTTTCCTGTAATAGAAAACTTAGCACTTGGCTTCTTAATGAGTGGTGCTGATGGGAAATGACCCCTGCTTTCCTAAACACACAGCAATCTAATCTGAACCTGTGTGCCAATTACTGGCCTCTGTGGAGCATTTTGCTGTGAAACAATCAAGTCACAATAGGATTAGAAAGCGTTACAGGGAGACCACAAGGGAAAGCAAACACAGGCGTAACTGCAGGTTTATTCCTTTAAATTGTCTGTAAATAGCACTGATAGCCTCCTCAGTGCCACCTAGGTATTGTTTCTATAAATCCTCTGTAGGTACAATCTAAAATGAACATAGACAATGAGTCTTTTATAGCATATCAACCTGACTTACTGAGCTGGTCTGTCCTTATGAAGATTGTGGGTGTTTACCTAAGTATCCTCAGAAGATAAAAGAAGACAAAGCAGGACAGACATCTGGCTGCCTCAAAAAAAGGTTGTTTTTTTTTTTTAAATTCACATAATACCTTAGAATATTTTTTTGCTAAAAGGTAATTGTCATTCCTGTGAGGGCAGCCATACTTATTTCTGGATGTGACTGGATAGATCTGGCAGATAGACAAGACATATTCACTTCTACTGAATTTATAACTTTGCTCCAATCCTGAGCCAACAGAATAGTTTAATATGTGACCAATCCCATGTACTCTAGCAGAGGCAATGCCCTGCCCAGCATCATGAATGTGCTGATTTATCTTGCTAAAATAGGATCTTCATCTACAGTTTTGTCCTTCAGGTTTTCTCCTTATCCTTTTCAGTCCCTCCTGTCTTATTCTGGCTCTTCATTCCAAAATAGAAAGCATTTTGCTGTTTCTTTTGTACAAGACATTATTTACCCTGAAGAGGATCTGCAGCCACAGTCATAATAACATCAATAATAAAGAGAAAACACTGAATCTACTGGTTTGCTGATCTGGAGACTGGTAGCTTTCAAGGCATTGAAATGGATTGCTTTTTTTGTTTTAATCTGAAGATGATAACTTGTGGGAAGAGATTTAGTAAGAACACAAAATGCTGCTTCTTAAACCGGCAAGAGACTGCGAAACATGTCCTGGTTCTTGACTTCATGGCAGGAGGTTTCTCATGACTGGAACCTGCTGTATCAACATGCATCTCCCCAGATGCCATGTCCCTCGTCTTGCTCACTGCACCAGCCCTTACATGTACCAGGCAGCATTTGCAGCCTTATATAGGTGGCTGACTCCTACACTAGTCAAAACAAAGTTCAATTATTTCTGTGAAGGCAACACACTGAAGGAGATTTTGAGGGGCCAAGAGAAAGCCAAAAAATGTGACAGAATTTTCTCTTAACCTAAATCAAAGTCATAGAGGCGCTGCACACGTATTCCACTGGCATTAATACGGCATCCACTCAGGCTGCAATAGAGATGCTAGTCCACCAAGTATTAAGAATTTTACCCCCAGATTTACAAAGCTCATTACATGAATCCCTGCCCATGGCCTTGGCTGTGGCCTGAATGGCCTTTTCACATTTAGTTTTGTGTTCAGCGTGGGACATCAGCGGACATGTGCCTCACCCTGTGACAAGCAACGTATATGCTGCTGAGCGTGGTGAACACTGCAAACACTTCAGTCTGCTTCAGTGTAGATGTGAATTCAAACCACAGAAGGTTCAAGTCACCTCCCTGGTACAAGAGCAGGAGTGGAAAGAGAAGACTCCATTTCAGATGGGAAGTGCTAAGTAGCAGCATTCATCTGTGCAAGTTGTATCAAGGACAGCAGGGCTGGGATGGCAAGTCTGAAAATTGGAGGCTGAGTATGGGCACGAAAGTTCAAGTGCTGGAGACGGAAAGGAGGTGAACCTGTGGGTTGAAAGTTTTGCGAGGAATAGAGTGAGTAAGAAACTCTGAATATAAGAAAAATATGTTGGTCTGCTGTCATTGTCCTTCTCTTTTGTCAGAAACCATCTGTGAAGCCCTAGCAAACCATCATACACCATTATCCTCTAGTTAATTCTGCCTGAGGAGGGTTGCTTTGGACTAGTAACAGTTATTTTGTTGACCGTATCAAACCCTAACTCTTCATGGCTTTTGGACTGCTTGACTTTGCAGTCCTAAAAATAGCTGTTCCCCAGATTTTCAGCACCTAGTACCTGCAGAACATTAGCTAGTTGTGGCATAATTCCTATCCTGTGAGTTTTCAATGTAGAGAATTCAAAGATCAAAATACAACCAGACAGCGAAGCTACATCCCCCTCTTGTGATATGCGTGTGCTCCTTGTTGCTATTTCTCTTGTACAATTGCCTCAAACTTACTTTCTATAGAGGCTTTTTTCTCTTGAAATATTCAGGCTAACAAACTGGAATGTACCCACATAACATGACTTATTTCTAAATAACCTCCATAGGTGAGGCCACCTGTCATTGATATGTAACAACTCTACAGACTATTCTGCCACTGCTCCAGGGGTTAGTCAGAGAATAAGATCAAGCAGAACATAACTGTCAATATTGTCAATCAATATTAATAATCGTGATATAGGTAACATGAGCTGTGACTTTCTCTGTCTTCTGTGGGGAGGTTTTTGCAGTCAAGCTATACATAACCAGCTGTATTAGACTATATCAAGTTTGGGGTACCCATACATTCTGACTTGATATGTGCCAAAATAATGATAATGTGGCCCTGGGACTTATCTTTC
>NW_009715638.1:18158-20108 GCF_000703405.1 Apaloderma vittatum | reverse complement strand
CACTTCTATGAGTGTACATTGGGTTTTACACTCAGCCACTTCTTACTCTGTGTCCATGGCAGCTACTTTTTGACCTCTCAGAGCTTTTCAGTGTTCAGTCAGGAGCACAGATTGTGGTTCTGGTTGAATCCTATGAAGAAGCTTTCCAGCTCCAGGTGGGTCAGGAAAGGAGCTAAAACTGTAAGAGATCCAGCAACTAAATGTTGTGTGTTGACTTAAACATACAAGGATGCCATTAAGAAGGCAGAGCAAAGATCTTCATTGTGTTGCATGATGGAGAGGACAAAACGCAGTGGGCATAAATTGAAAAAAAACCCCAAAACTGTTCAGATATCATATAAGTAAAAGCTTGTTTCCCATGAGGACAGCTGGGTGATGGAGCAGGTTTCCCAGAGAGGTTGAGCTGGCTTTGTCCTTGGAGGTTTTCAAGACCCGACTAGACACAGCCCTGAGCAACCTGGTCTGACCTCAGAGCTGCTCCTGCTCTGAGTAGGACATTGGAGTAAAAATCTGATGATGTCCATTCCAACTTGAATGAATCTGTGGTTCTTGTACTTGTCTTTTTGACCATCTGCAAGGTAATGATTCCAGGTTACTCTGTGATTCCATATTTCTTTTTGTAGAACAAATTTACTGTGTTTCATACAAAAGTATTGAAGTCTTTACAGCATACTGTCTGGATGTACCTCAATACAGATGTCTATTTTTGTTTTAAATGCTCTTGGCTCTCTGGCCTTGTCTGCAGCCGCTACCACAGAAGGGCATAGGTAGTACCTATGTCACATCTGCCACTAAATATCTTGGATACATCAGGGTGTCTGAAAGACACCAGATGCTTGTATTTAGCTATTCGGATCACTCTAACAGGAACTTCAGTCAGCTCAGTGACACTGCAGTATTTAGAGGACAGTAACAGCCTGTAGAACCATTGTAGCTCCAAGGCTATTGTTAATCTATACTATTTAAATGTTTATAATAGGTGCCTATCAATACCAGACTGAACCTTAATTAACCTATCTGTTCAGAAAGGTATGTACTAATTTCCTGTCTACCTTTGCAAATCATAACATTATTGAAATAAAGACAGTTCAGTTTGGAAAAAAATCAGCACAAAATTGATCATACAAAAAAGTGGTCTTGCCGGGTCGAGTCTTCTAAAACTATGAATATTTGATCTCTTAATTGTAGCTGTGCCTTGAATGACATTTAAAAACCTCTGATTTTATTAAGTTTCATCTTAATAATTTAATTAGATAAAACCAAGATAAGAGGTTTAGTAACATACATTTTGAAGTTAATGAGCTGAGTGCCAGAGGATGAACTATATTACCCACTTCAAGTGCACATACAACACTAATTAATGTAGTCTAGCTTTGTTTTAAGTGCATTTGATAATCTGCTATGTGCAGTGCTTCCAGTTTAAAAAGAGAAGGCAGAAAAAAGAAATAAAGAAGTCAAGTTCATGCAGTCAGTGTAGGAACAATTTTTTTTGTTTTCATAAACACTTCAAGAACTGAAGGAATATAAGCCTCAGAAGTTTCATAGTCATTTTATTTTTAACCAGAGATGTAAGTTAAGGTTAATACTTTCCTTTGGAATATCACTCTTCATCGAGGGGACACAGAGTAGTGGCATCTACAAAGGAAAACTGGAGGAAGGCCATTTTTGTGATAGGTAACAAAAAGGTATTTCAAGCTGTTTAACAATAAAATAATAAGAAGAGGGATGACAAAGGCAATTTAAATGAAAGAAAATATAATACTGAACATTTGGGAAACCTTTTTAGAAAAGCTAGGGCTAATGGCTGCATTTCATCAGTGTTTCATAATGTGAACAATTAGTTACACTTTTATGACAGCTACTTTTTGCCTAAACATCTTAGACATCCCTATGATACTCTACTTTTTTATCAACATCTGCCAAATGCAGATTCCTAGGTTTATTCCTGCT
>NW_009715638.1:11280-18143 GCF_000703405.1 Apaloderma vittatum | reverse complement strand
AGGAATTGTTGTGGTACTGTTTTAGATCAAATAGCATAGATAGGGTTAATGGAAAATGTGAGGCCTGTAGTTCTGTTGTGCAGTTCAGGAGATGTTGTGAATACTGGAGAAAGGGTGGTAGTTTTACCATAATGCTGAGATGGACTGAGAGCCTGTATCGTAAACTTTGCTTATCTCTGATACATGGATCTTTTAAAAGGTATTTAGTCTTTGCCATGTTTATAAATACACATATACATACACACAGATATATGTATATACGCACACATCCCTATTGATGCATTCATGTACATACATTCAAATACTTAAGGCTGTTCTGCAGACATTACTAGCATCTTTTGTATTTAGTGGCAACATCATTCTTAACTCCAGTAAGAAACTTGGCTGGAAAGAGTATATCAGGGGTGTTTCTCTCGTGAATACGTTAACAGTGGTAACAACAAGGCTCTATTAGTTGAAACTGGGGTAATTTTTCCACTGAAGCAAACAAGGAGCCAGGAAGCTGGAGTGAGGATCCAGTTAATGAGGAAGTTTGTGAACACTCATGCAGAGCCTGTTTGAAGCCTCCTTGCCTTTCTCACCTTGCATCCAGTGAATGAAGGTTTTACTGTTCATCTCATAATCTTTGTTCCACAAATAAGCAAAAAAATAACGGGCTTTCATAAGACAACAAAGCCATTTGAATGCTCAAAATTAATACCAGGATTATGTAAACTATGGCCTTTGTTCCTCTCCTTTTTTGGTATTATTTTAATCCAACTTGTCGATCAAAACCATCTGTCAGCACGTCTCCACCATTCAGTGAGCTGACTTCAGAAGAGGAAGGGCTGTAGATACATCAGTGCAGTAAAGGGTCCAAACTCATTAAGAGAGTCATGGTTGCTTAGTCGAAACCCCAAAATTTCTGGAGATGTGGCTACACAGCCTGTGGGCTCAGGCACATATCTACACAAGTGGCCACTCTGTGCCTGAACATCTATTTGGGGTCTCTAGATTGGCATCTCATTGTGTCCTGTGTATACAGCCTTTGATTTTATGCTCTACAGAGTACAGATGACTCTTTTTTGCAGTTTCAGTGAAGGACTAAAAATGCTTGTGGGTGCCTTGAAATCAATATTTATGATGTTAATATAGTATGAAGTCCACAAGTTTGAAAATTGAGCCCTGGATTGCATGAATAATACATCACTTTATAGCAGCAATACTGGAACTGGAGATGATATAACAACGAAATGTTAAAAACCTTCAGATTAATAGCCCATATGATGCAGATGTTGGCAAACTGTGGGGCAAGAGTGAGGACACCAGAGGGAAGACATGAAACATTCTGAAGTGTTATCTCACCCAGACATGACGAGTGTCCAGGAACAGCGAAAATGAAAATAAGAACTGATCTGCATGGCATGAGCCATCTCAAACCATACAGAAACATTTCATCTTCTGATAGAAAAATGTCTGTGGAGGCCATATAGTGACAGCCCCTTTCTAGCCCACACACTTGCTGCATTATGACCAAGAACTCAAAGTGATTCCTGGATTTGCACCATTCCTAGCAGGATCTGAAAAATACACCAGACCTCTGATTCTTATGCGAACTTTTCCACGGTAAAGTAGTGCCCAATAGTTAAGAACAGCCTGTCATTTGCTTACAGGCAGCTCCCGTGGCATGATATTCCAGCAGTCAATCTGTTTACTTTTTATTGCTTTGCATACTTATGAGACAAGAATTTAATTGCACAATTTGGCACATGTTCTTCAAACCCTCCAGCATATGATACATGAGATCTTCTCTCTAATTGACTACCATAGAAAAAAGGAAGGCAAACTTACATTTTTCTCTCCAACTTGTTGAACAACAGGAATTCACCTCAGTCATGTGGATTTCAGGATGACGGGAAAATGCTTTGTTAAACTTACTAGTTAGCACCATATTATCACTTTTAAAATTTCCTTTTCTGTGGGAAAGACAGGACAAGCAATGAACAAACTCATAACCTGGTTCGAATATTAGGAATACCAGTTTTCAGCTGCACCACAAAGCAACATTTCCTCTCATGCAAATAATGAGGACATTAAAATAGAAAAATCAACTTCTATAGAAAGTTGCAGTAGTAGTAATAATAATAATAACAGAAACAATAATGAGAAAAAGTAGAAGATAAGCAGAAAGAATGTATGCTACATTTTATAAAATTTGAGAACAGTTTTGAAACCCCAAAAAGCTGGACTTATAATGGAAGTGCTGGCAGACCTGTAACTGTACTGGTGTGAATGGGGCTGCTATAATGAGAGAAACTATTGCTTGGAATGAGGACAAGTATATTCTTCTCTGAGCTTCTGTAGTCCCTACACCCCTGGAGTACCATTCGAGACAATGATGAACTGTGGTCTCAATTCCCTTATTAGCTGTAAGACCTAAAAATTATATGTGCAATTAAAAGGCAAAATGCTGATATTACTCATAAGAAGCACTTTGTACATTAGCAAGGTACAAAAGTCTGCTGACACTTTGCAACAGAGAGAGTCAGCAGGGCAGAAGATTAATAGAGCCTCATAAATTTGCAGGGTGAGAACAGTAGATGGGGCAGAATAAGCATGTTGTGTTAGAGATAAATAAAGGGCATGGTCATCATGACAAAACATTTAACAAGGAGTATGTTCTCTTCTTTTAGACAATTTGCTAGGCTAGCATTAGGCTGCTTTATGTAACTGCATATAATTATCTCACAGCAGTTCCAGCTACTGTTACAAAGCCCTTCTAGCATTTCAGGCAGAATAGTGTCAGGAAAAAGCCTTTTAAAATGAAATGGATTGCCTTGTTTTTTCTTTTTCTTTTCTACAAAACATTCCTGGCATCTCTTTCTGGCCACAGGCGTGACCCAGGAAACACCAGTTCTTCCAGATCTTGCTCGCTGTTTGGAGCTTAGAGTCTTCTTGGCTTTGCATGTGCAAAATGAGAAAAGACACCTTCTATGAGCCAGTGTGCACTCTAAATCTCTCCTTGAGTCTAAGAAGGGCTCTTCATTTTATTTTGAGAGAAACCTGAGAAGCCTGTGACACAATTTCATCTCGAGCTATTGCGCTTTTCTTCGCAGAAGTGGAGGGACAGGGTTCATTTCAGGAAGCTGTAAACATTCAGAAATGAGCACAATGGCAATTAAAAAACAAACTATGAACCAAGTGCTACTGGTCTGTCAAACGTCGTTTTGTCAGAATGTCTCCTGTGTTCTAGTGGTATCTCAACCTAAAAATGTTCAAAATTATGGGAAATATCTGAAATATGGTATTTCCAGTGCTTTTTGCTTTTAGACTGAACTGCACAGTTAAATAAGAATGAGAAAACAACGGGGGAGAGATGTTAAACAAACCGGATTAAATATAAAAGCACAAGCAAAAATAATAATAAGTAAAGATTGTGTTGCAGTGACAGATGCATCCCCAAACTATTGGAGGGCTGGTGCTTAGAAAAGGGGAGGATGTGCAGCTGGTGTGAGTGTGAACATGTGTCAATTTTTCTGCACTGGTCATTCTCCCTAACCTAATGGGCAAGGAAAACAAGTACCCCTTACTCATTTCAGAGATTGCTGTAAGTGAAGTAAACTATGGGGAGAGAATCTTTCTACTTTTTTTAAAAGCATGGATGCAGTTTAGCCATTTCTCATGTGTTGCTACAAATCTAGAGATAAAATTAAATCCAGCAAAATGGAAAAGAGTCACAGTCTGATTCTCTCATGTTTTCATATGTATAGTTTGTGTTGTCTAATACACACTCATCTGTATAATGGCTGTCACATTCTAGCCAGTACTACCCCTTATAGCAAGATGTTTCACACCTAGACCTGATATACCTCTAGTATACCTGTAAGTGCCAGCTATGCTTTTTGTGATATTGACAAGTGACAGGAGACTAATGTATCACAAAGGCTATGATTTTTCCACACTTCAGCTGTTAAAAAGGTATTTTATAAAACTTTTCTTTTATAAAATTTATAAAATTCTGACATAATCCAAATGAAATTTCTTTTTTTTTTTATAATTCATCTGCCTACTGTCTTGTACTGTGTTTTTATAGTAACTGTATGAGAATGAGAAGGTCATGTGGGGTAACAAGTCAGGAGTAGGAAATCCTCAGCTGAACTCACTCATTTGATATATTTGTCCACATTTTCAAGCAAAGCATCTTTATGAGTTGTATGGATAACCCATCTTGATGGGTTATGGTGGCAGGGGAGAGAAAACTCAGGACTGCTTGAAATTTGAAGGGAACCTTGAAACTGAGTACCGTAGCCTGTAAAATGATGGGTGGTCTAATACTGGCGATTTCATCCTTGCAGAAGAGTTCCTATTAGTAATCAGAAGGATAAGTTTGTTTAGATTTCATCAGTGATGGGGTAGAATCTGACCTCAGAAGAACGCACTGAGGTTCTTAAGGTAATCTGTAGTCTCACAGAGTATTTGCAAAGCCCTCCCATACAAGGAGTATAATAAGTAAAGTTCATCGTAACAAAATGCCTCTTTTGAAAAGCTTAAAGTAATGAAAAGTTCTCTCCTGAAACAACAGAATAGAGCACGTTTTTATCATAAGATAGCTTTTGTTCTTCAGTGATTCTATCTTTCTGAAGATTTTAAGGAATCAGTCAAAATAGTCTAGCACTCCTCTTACAGAGAGGTTTTGCCTTAAGAGATGTTTAATATTACACATCTCCTCTTCAAGTACCAAGGGACTAGAGCATTGTGTTCTGCTTCGCAATAAAGTTGCATGTGTGTTGAATTCACTGACATAGTCACCTCCTAAATATATCTAGAGAGGAGAGATTCTGTGACATGACAATGTCTATCTGGTCTTAGGTCTTCAATGTGATTTCTCTAAAAGAGGGAAAACAAATAAAACATTTACAAGGAATTTTGAAGTCATGGAAATAAAAATACATGCTTCTAAAAAAGCCAGGAAAAAACCACTTCCTATATTGTAACTTTGCTCTGAACCCGCATTTGTCATTATTTGTAAACAGTAAACATTTTTAAAAGACTTTTTTTTTTAATTTTATGAAATAAATAATGCACCCTTACTTGAGGAATTAATGCAGTGTAGATTTATTACAAGTGACTTTAAAGAATAACTATAACCATTTACATTTTAAATAAGGGTGTTCTGCTAAATATAATTAGAGCATGTGTTGATCTACTTGTTCTAGATACTGCTGGCAAAAAGCCTCCCTGAAAAATAATATGACATTCCAGTTGTAGACAACCGAATGCTTACTTTTCAGAGGGCAGATGCTATTTAGGCAAAAAGTCCAGCACTAGGTCTCCTGAGATGCTTCAGATTTAATTATTTCGATAAAGCACTTGAAGAAGTACGTGATGTTTTTCTGGAAGTTTGCAACTAAGAAACATCTTTAGGAAACTTCCTAGCTTGGTATGGCCTTTGGATTATTACCCGTTACTGCTCTTCCATGTGGGTGGTGATGAAGCCGCAAGGCATAGTCCAAGGGTTTTTGAAGAGACCTCAGGGCCTTGGAAGGTTGTTTTCCTGTCTCTTTCCAGTTGCAGGCAGTGATATTGGAAGAAATAGACAGACCCAGTCTACTAATACATAGCTCCATGGCTGGTGTGACTGCCACAGTTTTGAGTTTTTTGATAATGGGATGGCCTACAGAACACAGCTTGCTGGAGTCAGATGGCGTTCACCTTTCTCAAAAGGAGAAGAAGGTCTTTGCTCAGGAGCTTGCGAGGGTCATTGACAGAGATTAAAAGTAAGCTTGAATGGGGAGGAGGATAATAGCAGGTTTGCCTGTGACAAGCTCTGGGATGACACACCAAGATTAGCAGCACAGGAAGCTAGCTAGGAGCATCAGCCTGTTGCTCTGGGATATGCTGGGTACATTGGAGCAGACTTGAAGTTTTATGGAGATGAGCCAGGGCTCCTGAGGTAATAGGAGTCAACAGGAAAACACTAGTGAAACATCTCAAAGGAGTTAAGATGTGTTCCTCTAAGATGATGACACTTAAAGCAGTCCAGCTGAAGTGCCCCTACACACAGCATGGGCAACAAACAGAAGGAGTTGGAAGCCACTGTCCTGCTGGAAAACCATTACCTTGTTGCCATCACTGAAACTTGCCAGGACAAATGCCATGTCTAGAGTGTGGCTGTTGATGGCTACGGAGTGTTCAGAAGGGACAGCTGAGGAGGGAGGGACGGAAGGCTTGCCCTCGACATCAAGAAATGGATAGAGTGTGAAGAGCTGTCTCTGAAGAAGGAGCAAGTTGAAAACTCATGGGCAAGAATTGGAGACCAAGGCAATAAGAGGAACCTTGTGGTTGGTATCTACCACAGGACAGCAGGTCAAGGGGAGCCGACTGATGAAGCCTTCTTAATCCAGTGACAGGAGGCTTCGTGCTTGTGGGCTCTTGTCCTGCTGGACGACTTCAATTACCCCAACATCTGCTGGAAAAGTAGCATGGTGAACTATAAGCAATCCAAGAGGCTCCTGAGGATAACTTCTTTGGTCAGGTACTAGAGGGTATGTGATACTGGACCTGATGTTCACCAAAGCAAGTGAGTTAATTGATGATGTCAAGTTTGCATGCAGCCTGAACTGTAGTGATCACTCACTGACCGAGTTCACAGTCCTAAGGGATACAGTTGGGTGAAAAGGAGAAGCGGGACCCTGAATTTTAAGAAAATATAATTCCAGCTGTTCAAGGAATTAGTCAAGAGGACCCCTTGGGAAATTGCCCTCAAGGAAAAGGGAGCAGAGCAGAGCTGGCAGATCTTTAAGGACACTTTCCATAGAACACAAGAGCTCTTGATCCCCAGGTGTAAGAATTAGGCACGGAAGGTAAGAAACTGGCATGACTGA
>NW_009715638.1:0-11257 GCF_000703405.1 Apaloderma vittatum | reverse complement strand
AATGCCAAGGTGCAGCTGGAGCTGAACTTGGCAAGGGATGCAAAGAATAATAATAAAGTCTTCTACAACTATGTCAACCAGAAAAAGAAGGTCAAAGAAAGCATATTCCCTGTGATGAACAAGACTGGCAAGCTAGTAACAACAGATGAGAAGGTGGCTGTAATACTCACCAACTTTTTTGCCTCAGTCTTCACTGGCAACCTCACTTCCCACACCTCTCAAGGGGATGGACCAAAAAGCGGGGACTGGGGGAGCGAAGTCCCCCCTACTGTAAGTGAAAACAAGTTTTGTGACCACCTGAGGAACATGAACATACATAAGTCTATGGGGACCTGACAAGATGCATCCTAGAGTCTTGAGTTCTGAGGGAATTGGCTGATGTCGCTGCCAGTTCCCTCTTCATGATATTTGAAAAGTTGTGATAGTCAGACGAAGTTGCTGGTGACTTGAAAAAGGTAAATATTGCACTCATTTTATAAAGGGTAGAAAGGACGGCCCTAGGAACCACCGACTTGTCAGTCTCATCTCTGCACCTGGGAAGATCATGGAGGACAGGGATGTAATACAAGACAGTCAGCATGGCTTCACCAAGGGCAGATCCTGCCTGACCAGCCTAGTGGCTTTCTACGATGGAGTGACGACATCAGTGGACAAGGTAAGAGCAACTGATGTCATCTGTCTGGACTTCCGCAAGGCCTTTGATATGGTCCTCCACAACATCCTTCTCTCTAAGTTGGAGAGGTGCAGATTTGATGAGTAGACTGTTTGATGGATGAAGAATTGGTTATATGGTTGTATCCAGAGGGCAATGGTCAATGGCTCGATAGTGGTGAGTTGATGATTGGACTTAATGAGCTTAGAAGTCTTCTCCAACCTTAATGATTCTGTGATTCTATGATCGGATGTTATCACTTCTAGTAGCAGACACTGTCCGCAAAATCATGCTGTTGTCCTCAGAAAGTACAGCCTCTTAGAAGATAGTGAGATGAAAAGTAAAATCATTGAACAGAATTGGTTCTGTTTAGCTCAAACCAGGACACACTGGAAAAGATTGCCCATAGAGTGGTAGAAGCCCCATCCCTGGAAATATTCAAAGTCAAATTGGACAGAGCTATGAGCAACCTCATCTAGCTGAAGGTGTTGGACTGGAGTTGGACTAGATGACCTTTAAATGTACTTTTCAACCCAAACTATTCTATGATTCTAACTAAAGGTCAAAGTTAAGTGCAACCTTCACTAAAGTGGTGTCCAGCATTGTGGAATTAAAGAATAGGACAATGCTGGCCATACCTGAGTTATCATTAAAAAGATGGATTCTCAGGTTTTCAAATGTTGTTAGTGGTTAAAGGTCCTGAGTTGTTAAGTGTAGATTCAGATCTGATTTCATGAAAGATGTCAGATCTACGGGTTTCTGTAGAATCCAAACTCTGAAGTTGCATCTGAACATCAATTTTATTACAGGTCTGGAGGATGTTTTTTGTTTGCCAGATTCTCAAGCAAAAAGCCATTGCCCTTGAAGCGAAAACATGTTTTTTAGGTATTCATGATGCTATTGTTACAGAGAAAATTTAGAAGAATTATCATGTGATTTTTTCCTTAAGAGCCTTGGAGCCTGTTGAGTATGTCCTGGTACCAGAAAGACACAGGACAGAGTCTGATTCTGAAGTGCAATTTCTGGGAGGAAGTACCTGAATACCTTGACGGTACTATCTTATTATTGTATTTCAAATTATATCATTGTTGGGTAAAGGATAAAATCCCAAAAGTAGGACAGAAACCTATATTCCTTTATACATTTCCTCTACTTTTTTTACTTAGTCTCATCTATTATAAAAATGCTAAGACTGCTGAAGTCATGTAAATAAAGCAATACAGCCCATCTCTGAAGCAAGGAAAATGTTTTGGACTAAAGATAATAAAATATTTCTTGTTAAAAATGTAGGGAATATACATTTTCTCCTAAATAAATTATTTGTGAATATATTTTTTAATTCAGCTGCTACCAAATAACTGAGTTTGGTGATATCTTTTGTTTGTAACAAATACACTATTCACATACATTTACTATTATTTTATCAGCTTTAACTGTGAGCACTTTGAGCAAACTCTGACTTAAGAGACTTGAACTAATAGTTTGAGTAAATAATTCTCATAGCTGAAAGGACTAAAAGATATAAAATAGAAAATTTTTCGTTCTAGCAGAGAAAAGAATCCCTGCTTGTACTACACACTCAGCTCTGCAACTAACATTTCCTCTGATGCTAGGGAGAATTAACTTTGCACTCTTATTATAATTCTCTAAAGTTGCTGTGGAGACCTCACTTCAAGAGGACACTGCTTTTTAGGGAAGCACAAGTTTAGATGTGGTGGGCCATAATCACAGGAGAAAGTTCAGGCCTAAATGGCAAGATTTCTGGATTTTCTGGATTTTCTCTTAGTTTTAGAAGATAATGCAAACTATCCTATGGACCAATGTATAAGTTCTGTCAGCATGACATGAGCATAAACAGTGCTGGGCATGAGTTTCTGATCATCCCTATCAATTTTAACTTAAATGAAGAAGGAATAACTATTATTAATTTCAGTAGCTAGTGTTCCATCTTATGCTAGGGCTGTGACTTGGTCTCTGCCATGAGTTGAAGTAACATTGCCAGTTGTTGTTCCGATTGTTTTCCAGTTACTACCAAATCAACAGAAGTTACACTGACCAGCTACCGACACCATTTATATGATTTTTTATATTTGCCACAGTCACCTCTAAACCTTTCCTTCTGGGCCAACTTTAATTCATCTGCATTTACTGAACAAATAAAAATACCTTACTATTTATTTGGATGTAATTTTTTTTATGGATTTGCCAGAGGTAGCTGACAGGAGGCAATCTCACTGACAGATAAATTGAACTCATCCTCTATATCTCAACCATACAGACTTTTTGTTTAGCAAGTGTTGCCACTTTAAGTAGTTAGGGGTTTATATTTCCTCTTCCCATATATCATATATACCAGTAGTTTACGGAAAAATCCTTCACTGTATATCATCAAAATATATTAACATAATATTAAAGCTTGATAACTATAGTAGAAAAAAAAAAAGTAATGTAACAACCTGATTAGCAAAACCTTAATATTACCTGATCACAAAATATCACCTGTATTATCACTGGGCCAAATGCCAAAATTTGCATTCTTTTCTATTTTAAATTCTCATTGAACAAAGTATATTTTCCTTGAAAAATTGTGAATAAGAACTTTGGGATATGATCTCTTAAGGTTGCTGGATTCAGTAAGGCAAATAACCAGTCTCGATTTGTAAATGGGAAAAAGGTGAAGCATTGGAAGATATTAAAACCTAGTAATTGATATTGACGTCATGTTAGCCATGCAGGAAAAGATGTATACATTAAAAAATAATATATCTGAATATCTGCCCCCAAATTTGAATCTCCCTCTTCCTTCCCATTTTCTTTTAAGAAATAAATTTTTACTGTCTGCAGGAAACAATTTTTTTTCTCAATCCATGGATTTTAGCAGTCATTAGGTAGAGATATCTGCATTGTTAGTTTTCCAGAATATAACCATGATTAGAGTAACAGAAAACAAAATCCAGGATATAATTTTACTATGATTGTACTATGACCCCTTTTCTGAATCTCTCTTCTGCATGTTTGTGGTGCTAGTTAAACAGAACCGTAGCTTTGTATGCTTATGGTCTAAAAGTTAATCAGATGTGCAAAGCTGATAGTTCTTGTTGATAAGACCTCATGGGTAAATCTTTATCTGCAGACTCCCTTGCTTGGCTGCCTTGTAAAAACTGAAGCCTAAATTTCCTTTATTTGCATCCAGGTCTGTAGCAGCTGTAACAGATTGATGGCTGGAAATAATAGATAGAACATGTGATCGAAGATTACGGTTTCGGATGACAAACATGGGAAAAAAAACTTGCACATGTATTTAATGATTTGTCTTTTATCTTTTGCTTGTTAGCTTTTGCAGCCATTCAGTATGAAGAGTTGTCACAGGGGCAAAAGACACAGAGAAGTAGTCAGACTGTGGAGGTTTGCTTTGAAAGGAGCAACAGAAGTGTGTTAGTGTTTCATGACACTACTGGCTTTGGAGAGTGAGACAAAAACTGTCTGAACTCTGTGTCTGCTCAGGGAGACACTTATGCCAATAGTTTGTCAAGGTAAACTGAGGCAGCAAATCTGAAGTCAATATTACTTCTTGAAAATCAAAGTTCAGTATGACATTTCCTGGCTGTATGTGCTGTTTAAGATGGCAACACTTACATGGGAATGCCAGTTTCTATTATTTTGTAGGCTATATATAGTTTTCATCTGAAACCCCTGCTTTTACTGTTTAACTGGCAGAGTGGAGCAGAGTTGGCTTAAACTCTGACAAAAGAAAGGGAGATCCTGGCCAGCCAGGGAACCCTCCTACTTCTCTTTTCCCCAACCTTCAAACCCAGGTGCTGAGAGTCCCACCAGCCACAGGCGTCATGGTACCAGCTGTGTATCACACTTACTGGGTATCACTCCCCATATTGTCTGGGCAGGCGGTGAATACCTGTAAAATAAATGTGGTAAAACCATAAAACATGCTTGTAAGTCTACAAAAGTCTGCAAGTGGTTCCAGGCATGAGTATAAAGAATAGAAAAATGGCAGGATCAGATGAGCTGGAAATCCATATTGTCCAGTTTATGATTCCCAACTATGATGCTTAGGGCAGAGCATGCAAACAGCAGGAGCAAGCACCTACACTTCATACAGAATACAATTTCAGCCTGCAGCAGACTGCCATTCAGGTTTTTCATGAAAACTATACCTGAAAGTACTTTCCTTGCTCAACTTCAAGGCAGTTTTCTCACTGCCAGAGCCCAAACTACAAAATTCAATCTGTGTTTAACTAAGAGAGAAACGTGCTTCATGGTGAAACTGGTGATCCTGATACACCATTCATCAAATCAGATCACTGTGTGGAACATACTGCATCTCCTACACAGGTACTCCCCTGGGACCTGGCAATTTGGAGACGTTGTCAGGACCATTATGCTAGACTTCATCTTAGGTGGTGCCATCTCCATCCTAATGTTTTGAGAAACAGATTAGATCTCAATTCTTTTAGGATGTTCTTCAGCCTACACCTGTGGAGGTGACCCAAATCTCAATGAAGCTGATAAAAATAACATAACAACTTCACCCAGCTTTGTGTCAAACCTTTGAAGCAGACATCTGTTCTTACATGCGGAACTTTTTCAAGGTGAGAGATGGCTGTGACTATGTGTCTGAAGGCAGAGATAGACTGACTTGAATAATAGAGCTGGAAATTACTGGTAAGAACCAGAGGCAAAAGCTAGAAATTCCTGAATTCAGTCAAAAAAGTAACAGCTTTCATAGTTTCTAAAACAATTTTTTTAAAGCATTAGGTTTTTAATGGCTCAATGAATTTCAAAAAAGGACCAGTTACTCTTGCAGGCAGAAATACCCACTGAGTGTGTGATTTAATAGTGCAGAAGTAACCAAAGCACCTCCTCACTTTGGGAAGAGGATATGAATTCCATATCCCAAGGAATCAACTCAAAGAATCATCATCGTCAAGATTTTGGCTCTTTTAAATACGACTTACTAATCTCCTTTAATAAAGTTGTTCTGCTTTGTAAAACTAATGAACTGTTTGTTAAAGCAGAGGCTTCAATGTTGGTCTCCCATATCCCAGATGAGTTCTGTAAATGCTGGGTTACAGAGTCAATTTCTCCCTCATGCTTTGGCTCAATTAATATTTAATTATTTTTTAAACAAAACAAACCATTTTGCAACCAATGATCAAAATGAGTATTTGCAATATTCCAATAAAAATGTTCTTATTACTCTTACTGATCCAAGGAGTCAGTTAGAGAACAAGGTGTATTTTGTGGTTGTTTTGGGGAGGATTCTAAGCAAAGAAACTCAAGTTTTTAATAAGCTCCTGTTACAACAGCATTTATACCTAGTGAGATGCTGCTAATAACGTTTAGGCTTCAATACTGAAAAGACTTGGCTCTTTGCCAAGACCCGAAGACATGAAATGAGGCTTGTATGCAAGAAAGTCTGCTTTTTTCCAATTATATCTGCAGATTTAATGAAAGATATGACTTCTCATTACAAACTTTTTCTTGTTTAACTCTAGGCTTTGAAAGTAGTCTCCTTGGGTTTAATTACAGCATGTAAATTTGAGCACACATATCGCTCTTCACAGGATCAGGGCCTCGGCAATTATCAGGGCAGGTCAGGTACTAAAAATTGTCATAATTCCTTAGCACAGCTCTGCAAACGGGTTGATCTGCTCTGTCATATTTTCATGCACAGGTATCAAACATCTTGCAAGAAAAGGAAGAATTCTTAGATGGATTCGGTTGGACTCGGAGGTCTCAAAGGTCTTTTCCAACCTAAATAGTTCTAAGATTCTACGGATTGATGGAGAGGCAGGGAAATGAAGCCCAGGCTGATGCATTAGCCAGTGGAGAACGGATGCTGGATTGCCAGTCCTGAGCCCCATCCACCGTGCGTGGACCCTGCATTTTCAGATCCATCCTCTGCTCTTCTGATCTTCATTTGGAAACACTGGCAGTTCTCAGACTCAGCCTTAGATGCAGGGCTTTCAACAGCTGGCACTTCTCCAGCTTAGCACTCTTTTTCACACAGCAGTTCTCATTTTTAAGTATTGACCTGTAGAGTTAGCCTCTCTGGTGCCAGCTCAATTCCTACTCTTGCTGTTGTATTTAAAGCTTTGATTATTGTCAAGTGCTATTGAGGGCTTCTGATGAATGGGTAAAAATCCTCTTAATCAATCTGTTCTGGCTGTACATTGTTCACAGTTCTGATTAAATGCATCACATTCATACTGAATAAGTATGCAACTAACAATGCATTTATGTATCTATAATATATACATGTAAGTGTATTTTTACATCTATATGTGAACATACAGGATGCATAAAGCATAGAAAGGAATGTTTGTGACCTAAAGAAAAACACCATACTGCAAAAGAAGTAACAACATGTAACTTGTACCTGTCATAACCACACTCTTTGGTCATCAGAAGTAACCTGATTGTTCCATTCTATTTCTGTTGAACAAATGTCGAAAATTAGGATGCACCCAAGTAATCTGTCCCGCTACTGGACCAATTGTAGCATTACTAGCACCAACTGTTCCGTGTTAGGACACATTTGAATTAGTTTGTAGACAGTCAATACTTTCTTTATACGATTTTAAATTGTGATAATTTCATTTTGGACTCGTTTGCAGTGCAGATCAATATATTTGACCATTATTTCTCATCAAAGCACTCTAATTCCTTTCTACCTTGGAGACACTAAAATGAACAATTAGCAAAAGATAGTCTAGCTAATATTATATACACTATTTTGAGGTTAGGACTTTTTCATATTGAGAAGTTCAGATGTTTTAGTCCAGGAAGAGCTCAAAGAAACTGAAATTAGAGCTTCCAATTTCTCAGCTGTTGCATCTCAGGTAAATACATTTGTACAAGTACTCTCACGTTGTGGACTTTTCTTTTAGAGAAAGGGCATAATGTGTTTTATACTGGCACTTACTAGAATAATGAGGCATGATATAAGTGCCTTGGACCCACAGAGGATTAATTTCAGCTGGATTTCTTCTTCTCCATTTTCTGCCTCCATGTCTGTTTGTCTCACTACTCCAGGTGGGAATGGGGCACAGGACTTGACTGGAAACTGCCATTGACTGGGACCTGCCGA
Source organism: Apaloderma vittatum (assembly GCF_000703405.1). Taxonomy (NCBI): domain Eukaryota; kingdom Metazoa; phylum Chordata; class Aves; order Trogoniformes; family Trogonidae; genus Apaloderma; species Apaloderma vittatum. Next base: position 3,497 of record NW_009715638.1, on the reverse strand, counting down.
TGGAAATCATCCGTAAAACTGCTATTACTTTCAGCCATGTGAGGCTGGTCGTAACAATATCATCAACTGATAATACTTTATGAAGACCTCTGATAATCTGACTTATGGTGTCTCTCATTATTATTTCCAGTCAGGCATTAAAAAAATATGCAGAAAACAACCAGGATCAAAAGTGCCTTTTGGCAGAACCACAGAACCATGGACTCTTAGGGGTTGAAATGGACCTCTAGGGATCATCTAGTCCAACTGCCCTGCCAGAGCAGGTTCACCTAGAGTAGGTTGCACAGGGTAGCTCTCAGGTGAATTTTGAATGTCTCCAGAGACGGAGACTCCACCACCTCTCTGGGCAGCCTGTTCCAGTGCTCTGCCACTCTCAAACTAAAGAAGTTCTTCCTCATGTTTAGATGGAACTTTCTATGTTCAACTTTGTGTCCGTTACCTCTTGTCCTGTCTCTGGGCACTGCTGAAAGAAGACTGGCCCTATCCTACTCATTAGAGAATATTTTAAAAATGTTTTGCCACTATATTTTTTATAGATGTATAAAATAATATATTTATAGTTTATAGTAAAATGTAAACTTGTTATATATTTATTATATTGTTATTATGTTTATTATACAAACTATGTAAATTAAAAATATTCATATTAAAGACAATGTATTTGTGGCTAATATAGTGTAATGAAGATTACTTTAAAAGTAGATTATGGAACCCTTATTTAGTATTTCAAAGCTTATTGTTCACTTTCTAGTAAAAGACGAACTTTGTACAAGGCAGACTTCTGAGAGTTGATGGGTTGAAGATTTTAAGTATTTCCCCACATATTGATTGTTATTGATAACTGAAGTCAGTAGGCTTTTTTTCCGGAATAAGGAGTATAGGATAGGGCCTTTACTCATACGGTGTAAGTGTAAAACTCAGAGGTTACCACGACATAAAATCTCCACATAAAAAACAACTGTGTAAACTGTTGCATTTTGATGGCGTAATTGTGCACTTTTGTAGGAAAACACCATCTGCTGAAGAGTTTGCAGCTCTTTATTTGGATGATCATTTCAGAGTGATACAAAATACCTCAGTTTCACATTAGGCCACTATTATTGAATCATTATTTGGCACGCTGTTAATAGCTTCCATTTTCTTAATAGCTTTTAGCAAACCAGTAAGCTCTTAGTGGCAAGATTTTGTCCTTCAGTTTGCAGCTCTATGGTTTCTGCTGTCATCATGTAAAAACATGAAAGATTAAGTCTGAGAGGAATTGTTCTTGCTCTTTTAAATGTCTATTTCTTCCCTGCAGTTTGTTGCCTGTGCTGCTTGCAGATGAGTGTGTTCAGTACATCAGACTTAGAGCTGTGGGCCACCACCGCCCCCTTCAAATTTCAACTTAAAAGTCTTGCACCATCTCCACACCACAGGTCACTCTCTAGCCAGTGGCACACTCATTTCAGCTGTCTTAGAGGCCTATTTAATGGTCATATAAATTGTTCCTTAGAAGAACTTGCATCACTTCACTGTCTAGGAAGACAAGCTTGACTTTGACAATGACCTCTAAGATGCTCAAGTGAAGATGAGCCCAGAAAGCCAAATGTATCCCGGGCTGCATCAAAAGAAATGTGGCCAGCAGGTCAAAGGAGGTGTTTCTGCCCCTCTGCTCTGCTCTTGTGAGACCACACTTGCACTACTGTGACCTGATTTGGAGTCCTCAGCAGACGAAAGACATAGACCTGTTGGAGCGGGTCCAGAGGAGGGCCACAAAAATGATTGAAGGGCTGGAGTACATCTCCTATGAAGAAAGGCTGAGAGAGTTGGGGTTGTTCAGCCTGGAGAAGAAAAGGCTCCAGGGAGACCTTACTGCAGCCTTCCAGTACTTAAATGAGGACTAAAAGAAGCATGAGGACAACCTTTTTAGTAGGGCCAGTTGTGATCAGACAAAGGTTAATGCTTTTACACTAAAAGAGTATAAATTTAGACTAGATATAAGGAAGACATTTTTTACCATGAGGATGGTGAAACACTGAAACAGGTTGCTCAGAGAGGTAGTAGAAGTCTCTTCCCTGGAAACATTCAAGGTCCTTGCATGGCATTTGGTCTAGATGACCTTTAGAGGTTCCTTCCATCTCAAAACATTCAATGATTCTAAGTTAGTCAAATACTATTATTAACACTTAAAACTTCACTGGTGTTGTCACTGAATATGACCCAGTTCCACCTCAATACTGCCTTTAAATGAACGGTAGCATGGTGAAAATTCCACAGCTATTATTAAACTGAGTTAAAGTCTGATAAAATGTTCTAACAATCATTTCTGGCCTAAAATTCAGTGTAAGTCTGATTATCGAATTAAAAATTTCCTGTTGAATCACAATTTATTTATGTTTGAATTCAGAGGTGTGTCCATTTGCAGATGTTAGTGGTTCGCCAAAGAGGATCTGGTGAAAATCCAAATGAAGCATGGGTTTTCAATGATTTTGAAGAGGAGAGAGTTATGTAGGAAAAAACCCCAGTTTTGTTCCATATTCCATTACCATCAGTGTATTTCCAGGTTCTCCATTTCCTTTTGCATCTTGGCAAATTAATATTATTTTCTTTTTCAACATGTTGGTTTACTTTTTGTTGCATAATTTTACATTTTCCATTTATTTTACATCTCTTGATTACCAGAATTCATATTCTGGATAAAAACTTTGAAATGTTAGTGGATTAGAACTGAAGACCCAAGTAAAAATTCAGTGGCTTTCACTTTGGTTAATCATTTTTCTTTCCAAAAAGGCAGGGAAGTGTTAGCTACACAGGAATACAAGACAAGTCTTAATTTGACAGTATTTTGTGAAGGAGGATCTTGGAATCAGATTGTGTGTATGCGTTTGTGCGTTCATTTTTTCTTTTTCTATATTTTAACAAATCTTAAAGCAGAGGCAGGGACTTAGGCACAGAACATCCTCAGGTGAATCTTGAATGCATGAAATATGGTAAGAATATTAATATTTTTCAATATTTGTTACAGTTCTTGAAATTGCCTGCATAGACAGTATTTTCTCAGTAGAGTCTTGCAGTCTGTGTAGTCTCAGAGATGTGTTTGTTAAATTCACTGAATAAAAATAATTTAAACAGCTTTCTTCCCTCCCTCCCTGTTAGCAATTCAGATTCAAAATCCCAAGGATCACAGTTTAACTTGCAGATTCCAGATTAAATGTACATGTTTGGCTGCTGCAAAATCTTCTCTTTACTTTTAGAAGGAACAAAATTTATCTGTCAAGAATCACAAGAAATTAGTATGCAGGGTAGGAGCAGATCAGGTCCAGGAACACCTAGAGAACCTGAAGGTGCACAAGTCCATGGGACCTGATGAGATACATCCACGGGTCCTGAAGGAACTGGCGGCTGAAGTTGTGAGGCCACTGGCCATCGTATTTGAGAGGTCCTGGCAGTCTGGTGAGATTCCCACAGATTGGAAAAGCGGGAACACAACCTCCATCTTTAAAAAAGGAACCAAAGAC
>NW_009715637.1:0-16654 GCF_000703405.1 Apaloderma vittatum | reverse complement strand
GTGCTGCCGCTCCGCGAGCGTTACCGCGCGCTGTCCCTGCAGCTGCACCCACCCGCTCCCGGGGAGAGCGTTTCGGCCTTTCCCGGAGCGTTTCGGACGCACGCGCAAGTGCTCGGGTGTCGCCGTTCGTCACGCACGCGGTTGCTGGAGGTGCGCGACGGCGACCTCGTTGTCCCCTGCTTAAAACGGTGATAAGGGATGGCCGTTTCACCGAACGGATCCTTGGCCCTAGGAGCAAGTGAGCGGGGGTCTTGCAGTTGAACTTGTACACCCTGCAAGAGGAGAGGGACCTACAGGGTGAGCATTTAATTGCTCCACCATCTGGAAAAGTTGTTTCTTTGGGTATTTTAAAAAGGAAAAGAGCCCACCAGCAGTGATGTCTGCGCTGGGGTCGACAAACCAATAAATACCATTTCCATACATCTGTCTTTTGAAATAAATACTTGAATGATAAGGTGCTTCATCATAGTTAAGCTGCTGGAAGGCAGAACAGGATCAGTGACTCTGCAGCACGCTCCCTGCTTTTTTTTCCATCACATAGAATCAAAGTCTCCTCATCTGCTCTGCACTGTGCTCAAGTTCTGCAAAAACTGAAGGGCTTTCAGGAGAACACATGCTAGCAGCTATTCCAGATGAAATTAGCACAGTTTGAGATCTATGCTCATGCAGAGGAATCGTGTGCCAGGCATGAATCCTCCGGAAGCATGACTCTCCCACTGGATCCTTTAGTTTATCTTACTTATCAGTTCACAGCCCCAGCAAGATCACTGAGCAGTCAGACCCTTCTGCTGTTTGTGGCACATATTTTAGTTTTACAGGCTAAAAGGGTTTGGTCTCATGGAAGCCTCAAGGCTCAGTGCACGATGCATCCGAGCGAAATGTAACGGTCTGCAATACAACGGGAGACCCAACCGATAACATTAGCAGTGCAACCCAACACAAGGGGGTCTATAAAGCAGCACTGTTGCTGCTGAGGACCTGATGGCTGTACTGTGAGTATTGCAGGAGGTTCGCTTCAGAATAATAATCTTCTGCACCTGTGGACTGAATATTCATTAGTGGCTGGAGCGCACTAAGTGAACCTCTGGAGTACGTTGTCTGGTTTGGTTTTATTCAGAAGGAGTCCAGTTTAGTTTCTGAAACTGTGTCAAGTTACAAACCAGAGCACAGTGTCAATCCAAATGATCAGGAGATTTACTTCTAAAATACACTCACCCTCTGAGCTTCAGTGCTGCTCTGTGCAAGTCTCACTGGACATGAGCTTCGTAAGCTCTCCAAGGCAAGCTACTTTGTGCCGACCTGCCCAGCATGACTGGTTGCAGACCCACGCACACCCTTGTGACCAGCCTCTGTCAGGAGGTGTTTGGGGCCGTCTAAGCCTTAGGTGAACTGTCCCCTATTTCTCTAACTGCACCTCCTCCTACCATGTAAAGGAGCTCGCCCATTGCATCACCTGTATGTCCCTAATAAGGCGCCGGAGGTGCTAACATTGAACATAACTTGGTAACTGCCAGTCGCGGTTTGCCTTTTAGTCACAGGGTTGCAGTGTCCCCAAAACTTTCAAAACAGTTAAAAGCTACCCAGGTGCTCCGGAGCTCTATCTAAATGCTCTTCAGTTCTGCTCTCTGCTCTTCCATAGAAATCTCAGCAAATCTCACAGAAAATTGTGACTTCCTACGAAGAAAAAACTTTCACTCAGCGCTGTAAGCCAAGGTGAAAGTCTAAATGAAGCAGAATGTATGAACACTCTTGTTCCCCATTTTTTTCTTTCAGTCAAGGAAATCCCAAGGCAGGCTAACTAACATGCCACACTCAGCCAGGCTTCTTTCTGGTGAAAGACTCTTCTTTATTAAGCACTTCTAGACCTCTGAAGGGAAACATAACTCCTTTGTGGGTGGGTTCTTTGTGCCCGTGTCCTCTCTAAAGAAGTCTCTCTTGAACCTCTGGACAGTATTATAATAAGGACTAATTAGATTGTGGTTGCCATTAGCCTTTATGTGCCACTGTGGACTTTATATTCCCTGTGTATTGAGAGAGCAGCAGCAGAGTCTTTTGTGGCTGTGGTTGAAATGACTTTGCAGTGGATTTTATCTTTCATTGGATTGTGTCTTATTTTTTTTCAGCAAAGTAAAAACGAGAAGATTGCTGATTTGCTAAATGAATGCAACTTTATTGGTGCTTTGTAAAATGTTTACATTTCAGGTTTTTGGTTAAATGCATAAATCATGTGAGGTAGACTACAAATATGTAAAATACAATATTTGATCCTTGCCCGTGATTTTCAGTTCCTGATCTTTAAATATCTGTATGTAAACTGTGAAAAGCTTCCACTGAAATTTCATAGGTCGCATACTATAAATTTATTTGAAAGTGGAAGTTTGACGTGGGTCATACTTCTCATTCAGTAGAGATGCGAAACAGCTTTAGAAAGAGAGAGAGTCCAAAGCAGTGGTGTGTCTGGGATGGGAGGTCTTAATAAATTCTGTCTACTGTGGGGGAGGAGCAAGAAGCCTAAAAATCTGCCAGAGAGCTGAGTGGAAAAAATAACTAAAAAAGTTGTTTTCCAATCCAATTGTTAATATAAAATAAGTAGCATGGTGGTTTTGCTACTTGGCACCTTGGCAGAGAAAAGTGTAACATCTCGGAGTCCAAGTTTTAATCTTTTCTGTGCAGGCTAGCAGATGAGAATGCTTAAGATTTTTTTTATGGTGGGCTTTTTGTTTGTTTGTTATGTTTTTCTTTTAAGAGGAATAACATTTGAACTTCTGAACAGCACTGTATTTGTGAATATCAAAGATATTGGTGAATGTTCATTGAGAGATGTTTCAGGATCTGTGAGGTGCCTTTTCTTAAGCAATTGCTTTAAATACAAATGAGTTTTCTACATGAAATTATGCTGCAAGGAGTTGCCTTCAAAGCAATAACAATAAGCGTAATAATGCATGCTTCAACTCCTAGGAAATTGGTAATACTGCCTTATCACCATGTGCTCCTGGCGATACACCCGATACTGCATTTTCTAATATCTGAGGCAGAGCGTACAAACTGTGCCAAGGTAAATGTACTTCTGTGTGTGGGAGTGTGGCTCCCACATAAGCAGACATGCAAAAACTAAGCTTTCTTGTAATGAACATAAGTGAAGTTACTGAAAAATTGCAAGTTAAATGTCAACAGGAAGTTATTGAAAAAAAGCTTGCCTGTGCCCAAGAGATGAGTTTTAAGAAATGTTCTCAGTTGCTATGTATATATTTAATATATAGCTCTTTAGGTGGATGCTGTAACACTTGAGTAGTTAGTGGCCCCACATATCAGAAGAGGATTCAACTCAAAATCTTTGGTAACAACAGTGGGCCCATTGATAATACTACTAATAAAGTTTAGGCAAGTTTTGATTTCTTCATTTGCTTTGAAGAGATTTAAATGCTCAATATTGAAGGATAGAGATAAAAAGATAATAAAGATGAAATTATCACATTTATACAAATAATAAAGAGCAACGTGTTTAATAAGATTTCTGGAGCTACTTGTTTGTATGATGACTGGTTATTGTCAATTTAGTTTCAAGTTTAGGTTTAAGAATTATAGTAAAGTTACTAATTTGTACTGAGTGTTCTACTATATATATGCATTCTACTCTCTCTCTCTCCCCCTCCTTCTCTCTCTCTGCCCCTCACCACCCCACCTCCTCTCTCTGTATTTAACAATGGGAAATAGAGCAGCAGGAGAGATGACCAGGAGATAAGTGGAATGAAGTTTGGGCATCTGGAAATTCATTCATCCTCTCTGCAAGACAAATTTTGCTTTATCCTGAAGGACCAGGAACTTTCTTGCTATAAAGAGGAAACGAGCAGATCAAGCTCACTGCATTCATCTTCCCTGTTAAATTATAATTTCCCAAAGTTATTATTTTATAAATAAAAATCCTTATTGTCCAAATTAGGAGTTTTGAATATGAAAGTGAAGTGAAGACTGTATAAGCAGATTAACTTTTCTTCACATTTGGATCAGATAACATTGTGTGCAAAAAAGCTGTTTCATGGTAAGGATTTTAGATTGTAATTTCATGTGCTTTCTGCTGATTGCATTGAACAGTGTTAGTACAGGACAGGAGGGAAGGTAACAGCACCTCAGAGGTGCAGAAGAGCAATGCTGACCAGAAGCATTCCACCTGCCCACAGATGAGGTGGCTCCCTGTAAACCAGAGCAAACATTCTTCTGCTCTATCTTGCAATCTCATAGAGGGATGTAGCCTTTGGGAAATGGTTCGGGTACGTGCAGTGCACAGCTATAAATTACCTGCTGTCCTCTTTTAAGAGATTACCCCTTACACTGCATCTACCCGTCACCAAATTCTTGAACTGCCTGGGTATGCAGTACTGTTTACGAGTACCAGTGAACAGTAAAAAATAAGAACTGCTTGCCGTAGGGACATATGAGTCAGCCTCTTGTTCATTAAAAGTGTGCAAAAGATGACAAACAGAAATTCCTCAAATAATTATAAAGCCAGAAAATTTAACCTTGCATGTGGCTGTGTACTGGGAGTCTGCTTTTTCTTAGACCTGCTTGACAGAAGACAGTCCTGAAATAACAATTGTTACCAGATACCTTTGAGACACATGAAATTCCATCTGAATATAAGAAAATGCAGTTTACTGTCAGGATGGTTGAACATGGTTTAGAATTCAGGTTGCCCGGAGAGGCTGTGGGCTCTACATCTCTGGAGATGGTCCAGGACAACCTGCTCTAGCTGACCCTGCTTGAGCAGGATTCAACTAAGTGATCTCAAGAGGTCCCTTCCAACCTCAACAATTCTCTGATGCTGTAGGAGCTACATATGTGACTAATACATAACTCAGCAAGTCTACCTCAATTTTCTGGATTATCTTGTTAAAGTTAGCTGTGTGGTGGCCTGAGCCCTCTAAGTGCATCACCAGGCTACCTGCTCTGAATACGTGGGCAAGGGTTTGAGGTGGAATGAGAAACAAGAAATAGGAATGATGCAGGTGCCCCACACTGCTCCTGTAGCATTGCTTGCATAAAAGAGTCATGTAACTTACAATTTGTGTTAGAGACTTAATATGTGTATTTTATGAAGTGGAACAACTCTCTACCACTAAATCACCCATCAGAAGTCGTAGAATTATTCATTTGCATCATATCTCTAACTCAAATTCTTATCCGTAAAACTAGGCTAGTAAAACGTTGTTGTGTCCGGACTGAAAAGTCATCTCAGCAAGAACTATTTCTTAATTTATTTTAAAATTATAAATATGCAATTATACTTCACCCAGTTACAACTTAGATTTCTGAGGAAATATATATATAAAAAAGACTATTTGCTTAAACAAATAACATTCTTTTTGGTGACAACTAACTCTAATGGGCTGCACTGGAAAACAGAGCAAACGTAAAGTATCTCCTGTTGTAAATGGGTGAATCATTTCGTGGTTCAGCTGCGGTAAGGTTTAACTGACCAAGGGAGAGCTGTAATATGCATCTACAGCCAGAATACAGAGCGTGCTTCATTCTGTAGCAGAGAGGCAGCACTGGATAGCAAGGACAACAGTAACCAAATACCGATCTCAAAAGATTTGGCATAGGCAGTTTTTCTAACTAGTTTGGCTCTGATGACTTTGCAGAAGTTTGTGTTGCATTTGGGCTGCCAAGCAAACCTGGAGGTGCCTACCGTCATCTGCTAGTCCTGCTGCAGGAGGTGCTTATCGTTGCCAACTCCTCCTTTCTTGGTAGGAGTGACTCTCAGCAGAACCCCACACTTCTGGCTTTTTACTATCTGCCAGACAATACAGCAGTAACCAGGCTCGCTCTGTCACCAGCTGGAAGGTGTTGTTCTATTTAATTTTTTATTCTAGTACTCATCCTCAAAATGTCTTTTACACAACTTGTAGAAACTGTGTTGTTCTTCGGTATGTATCTTTCCCTTTGACACAACCTGCTGCTGAAGGCTCACATTTCTCTGAGCTAACAATGGCAGAGGGTCTCTACCGTACTGTGATGATACTACACTACCAGTGAATCCATAGGATGGTTTTCCTGGATACTGATGCTTTTTTTTGTTAATATTTCTTTTTGTTCCTCCATGTATCAAAAATGTTCATTCAAAGCTGATTCACGTTCTGGAAAAGCAGAACACAAACAAGAAATCTTTGGGTAAAGTATCTTCATGTCTCTGGAGTATCCTTTTTTCCCCCTGCCTTCTCCCTTTTTAGTTCAGTCCATGGCTATGCTGGTAAAATAAAATCCCTTCCTTCTTCACTAATTTACATTCTCCCAGCCTCCTTTCAAATCTTGTTCTTAGACACACAAAGCCATGGTGAATATAGTAGACAGAAAACTATTCCTGTAATTTCCTCACTTATTAATCTATATTTCCATAACTGAAAGCCTCTTTTAAAGTCAGCTTGGAAAAAAAATCCATGATAAAAACTTGAAAATATAAATGAAAAGGGAGTCAAACAGACATATTGGTGCAGTACAAAAACTGAATTACGAACTAGATTTAGAGAAACAACTATGAATAACTTTCTCTACTGTTTGTTCAGCTTTGTATATTTTTATAGTCTGATGATCATTTGAGATTAATTGCAGAGGATAGAATGATAATATGCTTTAAAGGAGAAAAGTAAGGGAGAAGCAGGAGGTCTAGACCAACCTTCAGAAAGTAACTAGTCATACATTATTACATGTATGAGCTCTGAGATAAATTGCCACAAGCACATGTGTGAATAAATGAACACATTGAAATGACTTTGGAGTTTCTCACAACTTTTCTGCATTATGATTATCACTACCCACTTGCTGGAACAAAAAATAAAAATATTTTGAGACAGCTACATCATGGGAATTTCTTTATAAATGAATGAAATGACCATAACCCTTGGTTTCCTGAATGACTGCACTGTTGTGCAATGTATATAACCATCACGGAGGACACGCAGAGGATCAATGGGTGCTTGCAGAGAAAAAACTAGTACTTAATGTCCTTGGGAAAAGTTGGCTGCCACAGCTTCTGCCCCCAGACCTCAGATTCACTAACTGGATGTCACTTTGCCGTTGTTTTCTGTTTGCAGGAGGAACACAATTGTACGTATTTCATAGATACATCATGAAGAAACAGCAGTTCGAGCAGATGTTAAGCAGTGTCATTAGAAGGTTTAGCAGTGTGATTTCTAGCTAATAAAGTGCAATTGAATAATCCAGAAGAAGAGGCTGGATAAGGATGTCTTTACTGGAAGTAATCTTGGAGACTGTAAATAAAATACTTAGGTGAAAGCCTTTAGATGCCGTTTTTGGAGTATATTAGGTGGTAAACCGGACTGGTTACTCTGGTAATTGATAGTTGCTATGGATAAATGAAAATGCCCAAGACTTCAATTTTTTGCCAAAATATTAATGTAAATGGGAGTGAAAGAAATCCTGTTCACGAACATTTCACAAAAAATATAGCCTATTTTCAAGCATCTTCAAGTCTTGCATGTACTTACACAGCCACTGATGTAGCAGCTTTATCATTTATGAGCAGCCCAGATAGCACAGTGGGATCCAGAACCCAATCTAAATCTTGAAAGACTCTATTTAATTTTGGCTGGTTTAGATTAATCACAAAACTGCCCTCTCTTTATGTTTTCTGAACTTAAGCAGTCCAAGGTTTGAGAGGATTTTTTATTTTCGTTTTGTTTTGTTGTTGGCATCCTAATGTAAGAAGTATCCTTATTGGAATAAATGATATAATGAGTGTTTCCAGCAATGAATGGAGACAGGTATTTTTAAAATTTCAGACATTCCTGATGAAAGCTGAGGAAATTTTCCATTTTTCACCTTGTCATATTGAAACATATCCATGTATTATCCTGGTAAGGGATTTACTTCGAGACAACAACTTGCTGCTTATCATAGAACTGAACAGATATGGATTCAGGTGGAAGAAATCCACAAGGTTCTTTCAATGCCAATATGCCTAGTTAAAACCTTATTAACTGCAACATAATGATGTGTTTCTTGGAAACTACTGGTCTCTGATGAGGACAGAGTTTAATGGCAGTAAATGAAAACTACTAACATTCAGCATTATTACAAATTTTAAATGGTTACCTAAGCCTCTACGAACTGAAACATCTTAATGTAGAAGTCATCTCTTTAAGAATTTTAGTGTGCTGGGAACGCTTAAGTACTACATCTTTTCCACTTATTTGATATTGTTCTGCTACGCTTCATGGATCCTAGCATGCCTAAAAAACCTGCACTACTTTTATTATAATTAGTCTACAAATGATTTCCTGATTCAACTGACCACCTAAATTTCTGTCCAATTTTAACACCTTCAGTGGGTCTCAGATGAAAATTTGACCCTTCTTATTCTGAATTTAATGATACAGCTTCTGCTGATAATGATACATGATCAAGACTGAGCTTGTGTAACTTATTTATTCAAGGCCAGTGTTCTGGCATCATTAAAACGTTAAAACCAATGCATAGAGTGTGGTTTCTATGCCACAACTGGAACACATTCTCAATATGAGCAAATATTGTTTTCACTAATGTTCCAGTAAGTTGAAAGAAAAAAGATAGAGATGATGAGAATATTAAAGCAAAACAGAAAGCAGCTCAGATTGAAAGTGTGCATGCAAATGGAAGTTTGCTATAGTGGCAGAAAGTGATTGCATCCTAGCAACTTCACTCTTTTTTCCAGGTTTTGCGTTATTCTCTAAACTCTAAAATTAGAGAAATGGATCAAATAATTTTCATAAAACCAAAACAAAACTCAGTGTTATTAGATAGAGCAGATATACCATGTGGATTTTGTCACCATTTGCTAATTTTCAATTAATTTATTAAGATCAGCTCTCATTTTTTAATTTTCAGTAATCAGTGTCACTCTGTTATGAAAGCACCTCTGCAGTCTAGACAGTACATACTCATTTATGTGATAAATAATGGATAAACACTGAGTGTGCCATTAGCTATTAATGCAGTAGATTGATTCGTTGCAGCACATACTCTCCATCCTTGTTTTAGCACTTATGCCACCTGTCTCTTGCACTTAGTGTACGATGCTTCAGTAATGCGAATGGGGTTCCCTGTTCATTCTTAATTTAGCTCACTTTTATCGTCTCATAAGGTTTGCACTGCTATGACAGATCTGCAAATCAAAAGGTGCCTCACTACTACTCTTCTGATTGCTATCACTGCTCTAGCCAATGTTTTAGGATAGAGCAAAACTAGTGACTTGTGGATAACCAGATAGAATCAGACCAGTTTTCTTTCCATAGATTTCAATTTTAACATATCACTAGTGCTTTGGCTGAGTGGCTGGGACAAAGACAAGTTATTTCAACTCTGTTCCCATCTCCTTCAGCTGTAGGAACAGGGATTCAAATTGAATTAAAAAAAAATAGATGAATTAGATATCTGTAAATCACCAGGGCAGGTTGGCATTCAACCAAGATTTTGAAGGAACTCAAACATGAAATTGCAGAACTACTGGCCAAGTTGTCTCATAAATCTATGGAAACAGCAATGGTGCTAGTCTGCCAGTGAAACTTCCACCTACAAAAAGGGCTCTGAAAGAGATCTGGGTAACTACAGACCAATAAATAACTCCATTCCTGATTAGATAATAGAGTGTCTCTCACAGAGTAAGATACTTGATCACATGGATAAACATCACCTGTTGGGAAGAATTCAACATGGCTTCTGTAAGAGGAAAGGCCATCTCAATCACTTACTACCTGGTTACCATGTATTTTGTATAAATAATAAAATACTCTTTGTTTTGGAGACTGATGTTCAGGTTTCACCTCTGAAGCAGGACTGAGGGCTTATTGTTATCTTAGCTGCTAGCTATGCAAAGGAGAAAGTGTCATCAGTAGAGAATTCTACTTGGCCAAGAGGGCCAATGGTATCCTGGGGTGCATTAAGAAAAGTGTGTCCAGCAGGTCTAGGGAGGTTCTCCCGCCCCTCTACTCTGCCCTGGTGAGAGCACACTTGGAACACTGTGTCCAGTTTTGGGCTCCCCAATTCAAGAGAGACAGGGACCTACTGGAGAGAGTCCAACGGAGAGCTATGAGGATGATTGAGGGACTTGAACATCTCTCCTATGAAGAAAGACTGAGAGAACTGGGGCTGTTTAGCCTTGAAAAGAAAAGGCTGAGAGAGGACCTTATTAATGTATATAAATACCTGACAGGTGGATGTCAAAAGAAAGGTGCCAGTCTCTTCTCAGTGGTGCCCAGTAATAGGACAAAGAATAATGGGTATAAGCTAGAACATAGGAAGTTCCACCTCAATGTGATGAGAAACTTCTTTACTGTGAGGGTGACAGAGCCCTGGCACAGGCTGCCCAGAGAGGCTGTGGAGTCTCCTTCTCTGGAAACTTTCATCTTCTTCTCTTGAAACTTTCAAAACTCACCTGTCTATGTTCCTGTGTGGCTGCCCTAGGGGATCCTGCTCTGGCAGGGGGTTGGACTGGATGATCTTTCGAGGCCCTTTCCAACCCCTAACATTCTGTGATTCTGTGATTCTAATTCGACTACCCCATAGCTTAGCCATTAAGGTGCTCATGTAAAGATAGTGTGAGAGCTAGTTTGAATCTACTCTCTACCTTATTTATGTATATCCATGACTTTTTTGCCTTGTAGTTGGGTTACTCTCTCAGGCAGAGAACTGAACTTAGGTTGCTCATATCATAGGTGTATTTTAACACAAGTTATTAACTAAAAAAAAGTGGGAAAGAAGGATGCAGGGAAAAGCTCCATTATTCCTGTTGCAATTCTTTGAATACAATCCTCCTCACTTCCCAAAAGCTCCTTGCAGTCAGAAGTATTCAAGCACGTGAACAAATATTTGCAAATAATTTCAAGACTATTAAAAATGTTGTTTCCTGAATTCAGTATTCCTTTTTTACTTGCTTATTTTGACACAGGCACAGCCAACTCATTTTTTCCCCTGGATGGGCACGTGTGACTTTCCTGAGCACATGAAAGATTGTTAGCAGAGAAAACAGTCTTTAAAAAGTAGCTCTACTGAGAACGTAGTAAAAGCTCTTTTGTGTCTTATTATGCCAGAGCCAAGAACAATGCAGTATGGGCAGAGATTTCAGGAGGTCTCCAGCACTTATAGCTGCAGTCCAGAGGAGCTGAGAACATGAACCAGACAGGTTACTGTAAATATAGAAGAGAAATACACATCTCCGATTTGGTACATCTCGAGTTCCATATACTCTGAGAGAAGTCCTCCAAATTCAGTTCATCACAGGGAAAATTGCTGATAAGAGGTATTTATTCAGGAAGAACTACTGCATCTTCTTCCCAAGTCCATTTGTCTTTTCTATGGACACAATCAAAAATTGAGGTTTTGAAAGGCTTTTAATTAGAAAACTGACTCTTCTTCCCCCTCTCATCATTTACATCTTGCTTAACTATTAATATAAGAATATTAGAATTTAAAACTGAAGTTCATGAGGAAGATTTCAAAGCAGTACCACTGGAACTAAACCAAATATTGGAATTATTGTTCTTATTCAAAATTAGGCAGTTATTGCTTGCCAGAAGAACATAATTCACCAACAGTACCAGAAAATTCCCAGTGTGTATGGCTAAAGCTTGACTGGCAAGGCTTACACCAAAGTTCAGTAAGAAATAAAAAACTTTCTAATGCTACAGAGATACTAGGAAGCTACTTTTTTTCTACTTATATTTCACATTACTTTTTTATGCAAAACAAAGATGCCTTGGTTGAGGATATAGGTCATATTAGTCACACTGGTCACTTGCATTAATCCATGGAAGTAAAGATTTGGGTTCCCATTAATAATAATGTTCTTCCTTGGTTAAGAGGAGTCCCCAGACGCTGCTGGTGGAACCGATACTTGACACTATCTCCTCCTTTGGTAACAAAAACCTCTTTGTCCAGAGAAAGTTTCCCTTCTCATGAAAATAGAGACTGGACTAACCGGAAAATATGCTCCATCGGGGCTGTTGACAGCTGAGAGAGCAAAATCTCTGCCCATTCAGATGAGCCAGAAGATTCCTGAGGAAACAGTTCTCCTGCAGGAGATGTTTCCTCACCGGCAGGTCAGGCCTGTGACCATCTGGCTTGGTCTGCCCTCGCCTACACTCCTGCTTCCTCAGCCCTGGTCCTGCACGCCAGGCTGCAAGTGTAGCCAGAGCCGGCCTTGAGAGTATGGGATGCTCTGCCTGATGACGAACAGGCTTGTGTGTGTGTCCCTCTATCCGTTTGTCTGTCTGCAGGCTGCCTGCAGTTAGAAAGCAGATAGGGCTAGGAGCACGCCATGGTTTCACAGCAGTCAAGATCCTGCTTGAAATAAACATGGAGAAGGACCAGTGCTCCAGCTATCCCTTCAGCTTCCCCCTCCCATTCAGGATGGAAAGAAGTGCAGAACCACACTGTGAGCCACAGCTTACAGGGTTCCTGCTCAACCCCAGAGCAACCTCACAGCTAGGGAATGTATTTATCTTCGCTGCATAGATCGTAAAGTGTATTTAAATAATGTAATTCAGCTGATCACTGAATATTTTGCTTTAAAAGAGAACTAAAAATGTGAAACAGTAAATGGAGTAGGCGCGTCTCTGTCTCTGTAGATGCACAAACTGGTCTGACCATAGTGAAAACATAGCCAAAAAGATCAGAGTGCATTCAGTTTAACCAACAAAAACCGATTTCCTCAAAAGACTGTCAGAAAAGAATTCACTTTTATTTAACCTACTTGTTTTGTGGGAGAAAGCTACATCTCTTATCCTCAACTTAAATTTATTTACCCACGCATAAGGGAAAAAAAGTGAGCCTGCTAAGATGCCCTGAGATTTAAAATTCAGTAGATTTTGCTTCTACTTCCATTAGATTCTTTCCTTCTTGAATTTCAAAGACTTTTAAGGAACTGAGTCATGCTACATAGGAAAATTACACACAACAGTCTGACTTTCAGAAGAATGATTGTTGTGGCTGAACCTTGGAAAAAGCCATAAGAGGCCAGCTTAAAGTACTAGGCATATATTATTGTCAGTTTTATAACACTGAGCTACGTTCAGCTGTGATAGTCTACTTTTCCTGGCAGGTTTTCATATTGCATTCAAGAGAACAAAGTTGTTTCAGCCTGAACAACAGCAACTATTCATGTCCTTCAAACAACGCATCTCATGTATCTTCACTGTAAACTAATCTGATTCGTGTATATAAGTTATTACCCTGTCAGGTTATTGGAAAGGACCCAGTGATATATCCTCTTATTTCAGGGGAAAATCACAACAGCCTTAAGAAAAATCCTGCACTCAGTACAAAGATGGGGCGGATACCAGAAAAATGGGAGCAGTTGGCAAACGAAAATGGCACAGTCCCTTCTTCCCCATGCCAGTCCATCGGTGCTGTGACTTGGTTTATCCCAGTGGACTCCTGATGTCCTGGGACCTTGGGTGTTTGTTCTGGTTCCTTGCCTGTAATCCTACCTGTGGCAAAAGATACCAAACTGAGACTCAGGGCCAATTAAACTTCATGTTGACCCTACCACATTTTCTCCCATGGCACGACGAAAGCCCAGGACAGTGATAGAAATCCTGTCTCTGGGTTTCAGGCAGCATATCTCATCTTTGTCCCTATGAAAGGCTAGTTCTACTGCCCTAGGAAGAACACTGAGAAATAATTTATATATATAAGGATAGATTTATATGTATATATACATGGGAGGCAATTGATGACAGTGGCAGCAGTTTTTTGACATGACTTCTAATAAATAGAACCAAGTTCTTGATTCCACTTGCCGTCTTATATACAAACCCCATTGTGTGCTGGAAATACACCACAAAGGAAGACATTGCATCCACTTCATAAGAAAGGTCACAGAAAGCACCAGGGAGGCCTGCTTCTCCTGACTTTCTTGCCTGCCAGCGCAAAGTGAAGTCATAATCTTAGCTTCAGCTTCCCACCTGTAGAAAAGGCCTGTTCTCTTGCTTATACAGAAGGCTTGAGTGAACAATGTTTTTAGAGGCAGTCATACGCTACAGCAAGAGTAACCACAGTAAAGAGATAACTCCCACTGGCAAAATCTTTGGGGGAGCCTAGAGTTGACTTGTAACTGAATCCTACATTTTACCATGCATTACATATATATATAAAATACTTGGTATATGTAGACCTTAAAAGAAATATCAGGCTTTTAAGACAGTCAATGAACCAATAAAAAGAAACATACTTGTGTCCTTAGAAAGACAAAAATACATGTTTCTGTTAAACAGCTGAAAATCCTACCTTTCTTCTTAAAATTCTCCTTAGTAAATCTCTGACTTTATTCTGTCCCTTCTAAATATCTAAAGCCCTTTTTGAGGAGAAGTCTGGATCCCAGTCTGTCCCAACAGACTAGCACACCCATATTCAGTCAGTGCTAGCAGGGCTCTGACTCTGTGGGTACAATGACAACATGAGAATCTTCTAATCTGGAGTATCCGTTTAGCATCCTATTTTTTCAGTTACTCAATGTTTGGTCTTCATTGATGTTTTCTTTAACCTAAGTCCTGAAAAATCTGAAGGCAAAAATACGTAGTTAGGTTTCACAGCAATCAAGGATTATCTGACTGATGGAACTGTTATATGTCAAAAAATACCTTGTAGCCCCTAAAGAGAAAAAAAAAAATGATCACGGAACATGTGAAAATATTTTAACTATTCTTTCATAAAACGTTTAGCTGCTTTACTTGTTATAAAAGTCAGTTTATCAGAGTTATCAGTACAGCACACTAAAAATCCCATTAATGCATAGCAGTACAAAATGTATTCCATCAAGCAGTACAGTCATTCAGGTAGGTAGCTTTAGCTGGTTTATTACTAACCTGATTGGATACTCGACATACTTATAATGGATTTAATTTGTTAATAATAAAATATTGCTTATGCTAATGGTGATATCCAGATTAATAGGTTTTAAATGGTTAGTGCTATTTTATTGTCTCTTCCTGGCTAATGATCTAGTGCATATATGCATTGTACATTGAATGATGGAGAGCAATAATTTAAGCAATATCAATATGGTGGTATCAATATGGGACATCTGAAAGGTTTTTTTCATATACACTAAAAGGTAAAGCTGAAGTTTATGAAGGAGAAGTGCTCTCAATGTTTAATGTGTGCAACAGAAACTGTAAATAGCTGACAGAACACTAGGAAATTGGTACTGTTTGAGTGCCTCACCACTCCTCACTCCAACCATCTGTCAGGCACTTCAGGGAAAAAAATCTACAATTTTTAGAAATGTTTGTTCTGAAAATGCAAATTATTATTTTTAAATTTATTTCTAGTCACGTAGATGAATCTGTTTCTTACACCATGTCTGCATGGAGATATGATGCTTATTTAACTACTTCAGAAGAAGGTTGTGAAGGCTCAGACAGCTCATCCAAGATAAGTTTGAAATCTTTGTTCAGTTTTGTGAAAGAAGAAGGAGTGGAGTAGATGAGGATACACAGAGTGCGGATTGACAAGTGTCTTCAGCTTGTGTCCAGCTCAGCTGCAGACGCTGAAAAAGCCAGTTTTGCCCTCACCTCTCCTGCTCATGTCCTCCAGCCCCCAACGCAAGCGCATTGCTGATGCATCTGACACTGCAGCTCACACAAGTACCGATGCCAGCAGAGGAGAGGTGGTGGAACAACAGGGCTAGGGACATCAGGAAGGGGAAGCTCATCTCTCTCCATGACACCATGGACTTATATCGCTTTAAGTGGCTTATGAAACTTCAGACTCCCAGCTCAGCAAGCTGCTCAAATATGTGCCTAACCTGAACCACACAGACTATCAGTAAGAAAATATTGAAGCATATGCTTTGACTTAAACTATGATATTAAGTACTTCCTGAACTGAGATAATTTCCCTCTCAGTAGTTTTTCTCTTCCCATCCAGCATAACTTTATTTTTTCACTTCCTGAAAATATGTATTTAATTTTCCTCTTTGAGTATTGCAGCTTTCTGATTGCACATCTTTTCATTCTCTTAGGCTACCTCTGCCTCCACGTGTAACACAGGACCAGGGCGGGGTTTAGTCTTCTGTTTCTTAGCCTGATGTTCAGCAGTGAACATGTTTCCCAGCAGGGTTTTGGCCGAACAGCAGTCTGCCAGGTACACCCGAGCACAGCCTGGGCTCGGGGCTGTTCCTGACAGGTAGCGTGTGTGTGCATGATGCTTCTCTATTTCAGTTGCAAAGCATTAAAGATACAAGTCCTCAGGGATGGAGAATAGGCACTAGCCTGGTTCATTGACTAGCATAGCTACAGCTTTGTTGTCTTCTGTCTTGTACTAGTCTGGCTCAAAAGTAATAAGAACCAAATAGAAGAATACAAATATCTTTAAATAAGTTTGGATTCAGATATCCATACCAGCTTGTTCTGGCATCAGAACCTATGTTCTGGCAGTATAACTATAGACAAGTTTAGGTCACCAGCTCCCTGATCTGTTGGCCCAATTATTTCTTTAGTCAGAAGAAGGTTTTATTCTTGATTCCACTAACAGTACTTCACTAAAGCAAAACTTGAATCTTTCGGTTTTCTCAGAACTTAGGTGTTTGTTAGGCTTCCCACAAAAGTTCTTCAGTTGTGTTAGCTTGAATACTAGATGTCTTGGGTTACAATATGTAACCAAA
>NW_009715636.1:0-532 GCF_000703405.1 Apaloderma vittatum | reverse complement strand
AATGGGCAGAATAGGGTCATTTGACTGAAAATCAGGGAAAAAAAGAGAAGTTTATGTACTCTGGAAGAAAAAGCAGGCCACTCCTAATGAGTACAAGAATATTGTTAGGTCATACACAGCACTTAAAACTTCAGTTTGATTACAACAATGCACGAAGTTTAGGTCATGCAATTAGAAGGTCCAAAGACAGCTAGAAATTAATCTGGCTGTGAAAGGCATGCTTTTAATGATTTACTAAAGCCATCTGACATGACTTTTGCTTCTCCCTGAAATCCCCCGGCCTTCTCTCCCAGACCTACACACAGCCAATCTCTCCTACGCAAGGCCTCTCTCTGTTCAGAAGAAGCCTTGTGCTTCTTGGTTCTTCCCCATGTTTATTAGGATCTTCTTCCCTCACTCCAGAGCTCCTGCTAAGCTTTGTTGAACATAACGGGGCTTTTGAGACCATCTCTACAAACTGTTTGTATTTTATGACAATGAATGTGGAAAGAGGAGTCCCAGAAAACAACCCAACGTACCTTCAAAACAGTTG
>NW_009715635.1:328-32956 GCF_000703405.1 Apaloderma vittatum | reverse complement strand
TCTGGCCCTGGGGATGTGAGGGAGCAGAAAGGGGCACGGGCCCCGGGGCTGTGAGGGAGCAGAGTGGGGCTCAGAGAGAGGCACAGGATCTGTGAGGGGGTGGCCTGCACAGGAAGAGAAGACGCATAGTTAGCGAGTAGTTACAGTGCTGTGGGTTTCCCCTCAGCCCCCAGGCTGTGCAATGCTTCTTTCCCAGAAATACTGGCATCCCTTGCCCCTGGGACAGTAGATTTGAGGGCCTCCAGTGTGCCTGTTCGCTGGAAAACACGAGCTCTGAGTCAGCTGTGTGGGGAAGCCCAGCGCTGCTGAGACATACCTGGTGTATTTTCTTCCTGCACATGCACCAACGAGTTTTTACGCAGGGTCTCAGGAAGCAGCAGGTAATCTCACTGGTGGTGGGATCCTAAGCCCTTCTCACTTTGTCTACACCTCTGTTAATCTAACAGTTTCTTTCTTGGCGATGCTTAAGCCTCCACAGCTGTGTTCTTGAAGTGCTGGCACCATTGCCCAGGTTTTGAAGATAAGTAGAGAGTCTTGTGTGAATGACAGCAGCAAGTAAAATTGAATCTTGTATCCTCTAGTTCACAGTGGACATTAAAGTTTATTTGTTTAAAAGAGTATTTATGGGTAGGTAGTGATAAAAGGAGCTCCCCTTATATATATCTGGCCATCCAAGCTGCAGTAGTGCTAATTCCTGTAAGTGTATACGAGCTGCTGAAGTGTGGAAAGAATGGAGAAGATGATGGGTTTTTTTTCCTCATCTTGCGAAACAACAATTTTGCGGAAGACAGGATTCAGGCAGAGTACTGCCTCTCCTGGCGTCACAGCCCTCAGCCAGCTAAGAGCCAGCTTGGGCATTTGGAGGCGGGAGTGGTTTTTGTAGCAAGTGCAGAGTTCTGAGGAGAGCTCTTCTAATGCTCGCTTTAACTTGGCTCGTGCCTTGCGTGTAGTCATGTGTAGTTACTAGAAGGTGCTTGTAGCAGAGTGATTTGGAAAATAGAGAGCCTGTGTGGGACTGTGGCTGCTGAACTAAGTTGGGATACAAAAGCATTCAGAAAGTATGGTCAATACTTGTCTCAATCTTGAGATAACTCCTCTGTTGGAGGGCAGAGGGAAGACCAGCAGGATATTTGCCTGACCTTCCTCTCTTCATCACTGACTCCCATTGGGGGTGCTGGCTGCAGTGCGTAAACTTTGTGATCTCAATAACTAGATTAAAAGGAAGGAACTATAAATCGTAGTCAAATGACAGGCTCGCTGTCATCTCCAGTGTGTTACTAAGCATTGAGGTAGGAAACGGGGTGGAGTTCTGCCCTCACGTACTTAAGGGGCCCTGAGAAAAGTAGATGAGGCTTTACAAGGCAGAGGCGTGGGATTTGGGTTTTAGTAGGGCTAGATGTTTTTTTAAACACTGTTCATATCTAGATTGTTAGGAATTTAAGACAACATAGCTTAATAAGTTTCGATGCTTAGGTCTTAAACAATTCATTATTTCAGGAATGTAATGCAGAAATGACCTTTAAGAAACAACCTTTCATCGGTAGGAATCATTAAACTAGATATATGCTAGCTTTAATTTGTTCTTTAAATACTAATTAAGCTAAGCCTATGCTATTTGACCTGAGCCTGTATAGCGGTTACCGTAGTGAGAATCTTGGGTAGTTTGGTAACACTGGAACTGCTTCAAATTGTTAGTTAAGTTTGCTCATGAAAAGGGCTCTTTTTGCACAATTGGCTTTCAGTTAGGGTTACCTGCCTTGAACATTTCATCTTGCAAAATACAACCGTTAATTAGCACTTGTTTAAAGATACCTGATCTGTGTTTCAGATTACTACTGTCCCTGTTGCCCTGGCCATTGACATTTGACTCCCTACCCTGAAGCTTTGTATTACATCAGTTACATTAAAAAATGAGGAAACATCACAACATTGTACCGTGTAGATACCTGACAAGCATCCTTAAAGCACAGAGCTAATGTGCCTGAACCTAAGGGATCACTCCAGTGCTCCTTGGATTAATTTCAGTTTTAAGAAGAGAAATCAAGTCCCCTATCTTTGATTTGTAGTATGTTGATAGCATTTTTTCTTCTTCTAGACTTCCCTTATTAATTGACCATGGTTCTTAACTCAAAGTGGACAGAGGCACCAGTTGTAAGAGGCACCAGAGAAAGATGTTCGGCAAATACATGGTAGAGTACTGAAACAGGCTGCAGCGGTCACAGCAGGTTCGATCCCACAGAAATCTGATAATCCTTCTTTGTCCTGGTAATCTGTAATCTTAACAGTAGCATCTTGCCATGCTGTGAGGTTGAGGGATGAAGTTAGTCTGCTCTGTTGCTCGAATCCAGAAACTCGTGGTTCTGTATTCAAAAGTGCCTGTGAAGCCTGAAGAGCATCTGCTTTTTACACAAACATCATTCAAGGTTGGCAGTTGAGACACAGCAACCTTGGCCATGATACGGAGATCTCCGAGTGCAGCAAAACTCTCAGCTTTCCTGTTAGGCTTCCCTAAAACCTGTGCTAGTAATCAAACCACGCAGCACTTCTTTAGAGCTTGATTTTGGGGAATTTATTTAACCTTGTACATGGCAGGAATTGCGCAGATTGGAACAGCAACGAAGTGACATTAACTTGACCCTTATCTTGGAGAGCTGCTGAAGGAACACGTCCTTGTCAGTGCATGGAGATGTCTCTGAGCTCTGGGACCAACAGAGCAGGGAAAAACTCTGCCAGGTTCCTCCCTTTGGAAATATTGCCGGAGCTTATATGTTGAAAGTTAAGTAAATACTAATAAAGCTGCCATTAATTAAAGTTTCTTAGGGCTTCGGTGGATTAACTAAATGCTGTTTAAAGGTGTTAATTGTGGCAATGTATTACAGTGATCCTGCAGGGCTCAGGAGAAACTAGCCCGAAGTGCCATGCAGATGCTGTCTGCTGCACTCAGGAGGAGGACTCCAGACTGCGCCAAGGGCCAGCGCCTCAGCAGCCAACAGGGGAACAAGGAGCCTGTCCCGAGAGAGAAAGCAGACTTACATAGCCTGCCCGGAGAGAGACAGCAGGTACGGCAGGCGGGGGGAAGCAGGGACTGCCTGTTTGTATGTAAAGGACAGAGTAGCATGTAATAAAGAAGGAAGATGGTTTAAGCTGAGGTGATAACCTTGGTGTGAGAACAAATTTATTCAGGTGGCTGTGACCAAGTTTAAGTCAGAAGTTGGGTAGTTTCTGGCTGTAACAGGGTTTTGGAGCAGTCTTTGGAGCCGGTACCTGAGACACTGCTGCGTACTAGATGAGTTCAGCGGAGGAACCTTGATCTGCGTGACAGGCGCGTGTGATGTGGTCACAGCGGAAGGGAAGACTCAGCTACCCTGAGAGCCTCTGCTGATTTTAGTTTTCTAAAGCTCATTCCATTCTGATGATGTGTCCATTTCTTTGCTAAATAAGTTGCAAGAGAGGGGGGAAAAAGGTTAAAATCCAGCAGTCTGGGAGGTGGATGAGAAGTTCTAGAAACTGCTTCCCTTTAGCGACTGAAATGGAGAAAAAACAATCCCCTGTCATAGGGTTGAGTTGATTTCTGCATATGTCTCTGAAGAGTTGCTGCTGAAGATGATGTCTTTCAATGTTACCATTTTACCATATGGGTTCAGGTTTTCAGTACTTCCACCCCTCTTCTCTCAAGCGCGTTTTGCCCAATATTCCTGGAAACAGAACTTGATTCACAGGGAAGCCTTCATCCAACCTCACATCTGTCAGCAGTTAGCTCCTTTTGTGGAATTTTACTGAATGTTACGCTTCTAGGACAGCATGTAGATACTTCAGCAGAAAAGCATGAGTCAAAGCCCCTCTGCACTCAGCCTGTCCAAATGGAAGTATAGAACTATACCGTTAGCAACAGTCAACCCCTTTTGTCCACTTCTGAAGTCAGAGCTGTGCATATTCCTAATTTTTTCCCACCCAGTCAGTGTCATGAGAGGGCAAGCCAGAAAAACAATTCCCCCTCCCCAAGCACAAACCACTGTCTATATTGAGATGTGAATTTTCTAAGGGAGTGGATGTGCTCCTGACATCTGGATTTATTCCAGACTCAAATTCCAGGCTTAGATCTGAGAACTTCCACCTCCGGTTCCGAGACCAGCAGTTCTTGGAGAGAACTTAGTTTACCTTTTAAGGCAAAATTCAAGGGTTGTGATAGTAGCCGCATAGTGAAAATTCTTTCTGTGCTGAATTTCTTCAGCAGATTTTCCTCATTTGGATCCAGTGTCGTCTTTATATGACAGAACAGGAAATCTCATTTCTTTGTAGGACCGTCTAATCAATAGCGAATTTGACCAAGCTGGAAGAGCTGCTGAATGCTGAGGCATGTGTGACCTGTTGCAGAGTGACCGAGCAGCACCCCTGTTTCACAGACACAGACCAGGCAAGCTTCTTACCCCATCTCCTACAGACAAGGACCGAGTCAGTTTTCTCCCCAATGCAATGGATATCTTCTAAGATTCATGAATTGCCAGTGAGTCCTCACAAGGATGTTGGGTTGGGACACTTTTGCCCATCTGCCAGGCCTCAGGTGCTGCCGGTTGATGCAGAGGAGTTTAGTGTGTTGGCAAAGTCCTGTTACAGCAGTGTGAATCATGCTCAGTTGGGACAGCAGGAGCTGTTGCCGCCCTCCTACACCGTACCTGCCCTTCTGCTGAAAGGCACCACTCCCACACCAGGGCTGCTGTGACCTGCAGCCAATCAGGTTAACACATCCAGCAGTGGTTTATCTTAATTCCAAGATATTTCCCTGACATCCCTCATGTTGCTTCAAATGTGGAAGACAATAGTCATTTTTACATCTTGCATCCTGGAGTTTATCTATCTTGCTTTGTGCCGCATGTGGCAGGAAATGATACACGAATCCTTCCACCTACTGTGAGCTTTGCTGCGCTTGTAATGATTTGCATTCACCTCCTTGCTTGCTCCTCTCTCACACAGTTTTTATGCTTCTATTAAAAATAACCGGTAGAGCCCAACCAGCATATTTTTAGTTAGGATTATTGCTGTGCTTCAGCCTGTTGTTTTTCTTCCATGTCTCAGCCCATATTTCTCCTCATTAGCTACTCAGGCAGAGGCATCACGTTCTACATCCACTTTAGGAGTCTGAACTCCCTACATAGTCTGCAGAGAGTAGAGGTTCCTTAGAAAAAGTGAATCTGACCACTTCCTGCACAAAGGTGTGAGAGAGCAGGGAAAGGACTTAGCTCTGAAGTCAGATCTTTCTACGGCAGTCTTTATCTGGAGTCTAGAAAGGATTTAAATAGATAGCCTGCTTTTCTTTACGTAGGAAGGACAGCTGACAAAGGAGAAAAAGGCGTAGGTGCCTCTTCCTTTAAAAGCTCCAGGCCCAGGGAGACACTCAAGTCACGTTTATGTGGTAAAGCCTCCTTGCTGTACCACGTAGCTCTGGTGGACTCATATCTGTGTTGGTGTGGCCATTGGCAGGAATGTGGAAGTCAGAGGAGAGCCAGGATTGTAAAAGTCCTGGAAAATAAGAAATCAACTCAAAGCAGTGAAAAATGCTGTGCTGGAGCCTGTGGGCTGTCTTTTAAAGTAATGTCAACGTTAGGACTTTTCTGTCAGGCAGAAGATTGCTAGAAATCAGGAGCACACCTTGTTCTCTCCCTCTTGTCGTGTAAAATTATACTGGTCTTGGTTGGGATAGAGTTAATAGCTCATGTGGGACTGTGTTTTGGATGTGTGAGGAAAGTAGCGTTGATAACATGTGGATGTTTTAGGTGTTGCTGAACAGTGGTTGCACAATGTCACGGGCTTTTCTGTTGCTAACACTGCCCTGCCAGCAAGTAGGCTGGGGGTGCACAGGGAGTTGGGCAGGGATGACCCCAGCTGACCAAAGGCATATCCCACCCCAGGTGACATCAGGCTCAGCAGAACTGGGGGGGTGAAGGCTGGCTGGGGCTGCCATTGCTCAGGGACTGGCCAGACATTGGTTAGTTAGTGATGAGCAGCTCCGGGGTTTTGTATCACTTATTTTTCTTGGGTTTGGTTTGGTTTTGGTTTTTTTTAAACCTCTCTTTGCTGTTTTTCCCCCCCTCTTTTTTTAATTATTAAACTGTCTTTATCTTAATGCACAAGTTTTTGCACTTTCACCCTTCTGATTCTCTCCCCCATACTGCTCAGGGAGGAGTGAGTGAGTGGCTGTGTGGGGATTAGCTGCCTACTGGGGTTAAACTATGCCGAAAGATCATCTCTCTGACTTGTATACTTGTCCCATGGGCCTGCCAAGGCAGTAGCATACTCAAGTGCCCTCACTCCTCCCCAGTCACCCCCGACTCACTTTGACACGGTAAGTTGAATCCTTTGTATAAATTGACGTAGTTTTCTTCGTCAAAACGGAGATTCGCTGCCTAGTTTTTTAATCAGCGTTACTTCCTGCAGATATGTATGCTACATTTCTTTCCCAGGTGTAGCAATACAAATAAGATTACCTTTTCAGCCTGGAAATAGGGATAAAGGCATCTCGTGAAGTCCTAATAGTCTCGGATCTCTTTTGGACGGGTGAAGATGATGGGATTTCAAAAGGCCTTCACCTTAAAATGTCTACTGTAGGCACAGTACACCTACAAGCAAGGCGAGTTGTGGTTTGTTTCAGCAAAGGCTTATTCTTCTCTTATGCATCTGGCATTTTAATTTCTTCTGCAAGGATTCATATTTCGGTGAAGTAAGGAGTAGCATTTCAAAATGAAATACCTGCTGGTGACATAAGGTGGGGGAAGAACCTGACTAGACCCGAGTTGGGAATTCCTGTGTGGGTGTTATCCCATGAACAAGTACTCAGTGAGGCAACAGGACTCTTCTGTTACCTGGGTGGATTTTCTTCTTATCCAGCTATTCTGTAGCATTAGATATTGCTGGTCTTGAGAGAGTCTTAAGAACTGCCTTGGAGAAAGCAAACAATAAACAGAGGGAAGTGTAAAGCAATTTTGATCTTTTATTGTTTCCATCAATGGCCAGGAAACTTTATTAAAGAATTAGTTGTTATTGTGAATATTAGCTGCTATATTATATACTGAATTAGAATTAGCTCCTTCAAAGAAACAATCCAAAGGGTTGAGAGGGAAGTGGCCAGGCAGTAGAGCAGAAGGATGCCTCACATCTAAGTGAAGATGTTCCAGAGATGAAAATAACATGGAAGTATGTTGTAACAAGGGGTATGAAACATCATGGGGACAAACCCATTCCTGTGAGAGGGAGGAGAGTCTGTGTGATACCATCGCCTGTGTGTCACAGGAGAAAGCTGAAAGGATGAGCTACAGCCTTCTCGGTGTCCAGCTTCTCCCTCTGAAAACGTTTCCATCACCCAGTGTAAGTGTTGGCATGTTCTGCCGATGCAGTTTGCTGCAGTGCTATTTTGCAATAGCTTTTGTTACTTAACCTTTGAGATGTATGACATCTTATTCCTCCTTGGGCTCTGAAGATTATAGATAAAGTTAGAGGGTGGTGATAAGGTATAAAAAAGAGTGTCAGCAATAGGGAAGAAGGGGCCTGTGCTGAAATATTAAGGGAAATTAGCACATCATATCTCCAAGTGAGAGATACGATGTGTCCAAATGGAAGCTGCAGACCAGAGAAACTCTGTGACGTATTAAAGTAGTTGGAGTATGGCAGGCTTCCATTCCTTGTTTGCTTTTGTGCTGAGCTCTTCAAAAAGCTGGCAAGTGCTCTGTTGGCACTGTCAGAAAGAGCCTAAGTCACGCAAAGCTCTCGGCACTACTTTCAAGGCTCCTGGGCCACTCTGCCTGCCAAGCAGCCCGAGCAGAAAGAGTACAAGTGAGGACCAGCCAGGACAGCCGGGATGGGAGGTTTCTGGGGGTACTGTGACCCTGCTGGCAGCCTTTTTTGGCATGTAGTTTATCTGACCTCATGATTTTGCAGCTGCTTTGAACACCACGCCAGCTGAGATCTTCAGGGCTAGAAGACTCAAAGGAGTGGGGTGTCTCTGATTTGGTGTGTTGAGCAAACCTAGTCTTGTCAGATGTGGTCTTGGGGTGGTGCTAATGGTTGGAAAATGTGTTGTATCTCCAGGAGACATGGTATAGAGCCCGGAGTCTTTAATGGCTTTTCAGGAATCCCTCCACTTAATCAGGCAAGATGTATGTGCTTTCTCTTGGAAATGCACATTGTCCCAGCCCTGGATGAAGAAAATAACAGCTGCTCTAGGAAAAGAGAGATAGAAGTGCAAACATTGCATAACAAAAATGTTGAAAGGGATCAGCTGAGAAATTAATACTGAAATGGCAAAAATACAAAGCTGAGGTTAAGTCACTCTCTTTACTTCTGTTTTCTCATGTTGAATTGGTTGTAAGAACAAGCCAAGGGGGACTAGAGGGTTCTTGGTGGCTTAGCATTAGTGATGGGTGGGGTGATTGACTTGTGTGCTGTGGTTTTATGTAGACCTCTGCTAATCTTATGGAACTTTTGCATATAGATTAGAAAATCTAGCCACTTCAAACTTGCAAGGGATGACTGGTCACATAGAAAGAAAGTACGGAGCCGTGTGAGAATGTGACGTGGAGGGGTGGTGGCTCTATGTTGAGAGGTAATTTGGGGTGATTCTCTTCAGCCAGCAGTAGCACCAGCACACTTTCAGATTAACTCCATAGCCCAAGGCTGTTGCTGGGATGCTCAGGTTTAAGCAGTGGCTGAACTGTTTCCCCAGAAGCCTTGATGTCATTTTTTTCTATTGTTTGGCACTTACAGCACCGTTTTTGGTAAATACAGCACAGCTGGCATGTAGTATTTCAGTGTTCAACAAGTAGAGAGGTGGTTGGGTTGCCTTGCGAGGTTTTTCCCGAGCCCATTTGCTACTTAATGGTTAATTCTTCTGCCTTTGATGGAGTGTGCTGAGCAATCTCTGTGTCTGCATGCGTGTGAGAATAGGGCTTTTTTGCCAAATGGCATTTTGTGAGGCAGCAGTGTCTTGGAAGAAGCAGTTTTGGGGAGACGTCATGCTAGGTGACACTTACTAGGCCAGGCTCTGAGGTATGAAGCAGACATTCATCCTGTCCAACCTGAAGCAGGAATTACACCCTGTTAGTGGAGCGTAGGGCACCTGGGAGGGGCGCAGACACCACTTCAGCCACAAGACAGGAGCCAACAACTCTTATTAGGTGAAGGTGTGCCAACCCGATAGATCCTTGTGCTGGTCTAGTGCTGAAATCCAGAAAGGTCTTCAGGGCTTGTGTAGCGCTTCCTGGTCTTGCACTTTGTCTGGAAGAGAGAGAGAGAGGAAGCTGGTGCTTGGCACAGCAAACAAATATGCTTCTCCTCTGTGAGTTAGTGAAAAGGGCAAGCTCTGGGTTCCCTTGTGAGCCTCTGGGGCCATGGATTGCTCCATGCTACCCGTGCTCTCTGGCCTCCTGTTTCAGAAAGCTGGTAACCTATCCTGTGTTTGCTTCAGTTTGGTTCGCAAAACTGCATGTGTCCTCCACAGCAAAAACCCTGTCAGAAGATATTTACCCTGAAGGATGATGAGATTTTGAGCAAGTAATTGAGATTCAATTACAAGAGCAAATAAACAAGAGCTGTTTCCTAAGCTTGCATTTTAATTGGAAGAAGTGATTTCAGTACATTCTTCCCAAAGTCCTTGCACTGTCTCTTGGGGTGATAGCTAGTGACCTAGTTTTCACGGAGCAATCTCGTGGCAGTGCAGTCCCTCACCCAGCTGCACTTGGATGAGAGAGAACAGTGCATGTGTATGGTGATGGTGTGTATGCCTGGAGTTTGATTGCTCTGCTATTCAGAGTTTCCTCAAGTAGAAATACTGATTTATGTTTACTTGGCAGCTTTTCTTCTTGCTACTTGTTCTGGTTTAATTGTACGGAGTCGTGTCTCTTCCCTGGTGTGCTGTCAGCTGCAGATGTTGCTGAACACAATGCCTTTGGGGGTGGTAGTAAGCACAAGTGACACCTTAATAAGAGTCCCTGGAGACATGGCTTTAGTACTAAGCTGTCCCCATCTCCCAGCAATTGTCAGTTTAGGGCTTAGTAGTCACACATCTCTCCTTTGAAAGAACTATTTTTAATGCTCCTGCTCTGTGCTGAGTCCTCAGAAGCCCTGGTAGGTTTCACCCTTTTTGCTGATGGTGGCTGCTTTTTAATTGCTCAAGTAGCAGAAGCAGGGCTTAAAAACTCAATCAACATTATCTCAGCTTATCTCCCTGTCACCAGTGGATTTAAGCAGATCAATGCATTCGACAAAGTCTCTGGAGACTTTCAAAACCCACCTGGATGCGTTTCTGTGTGGCCTGCCCTAGGTGATCCTCCTCTGGCAGAGAGGCTGGACTAGAAGATGTCTAAAGGACCCTTCCAACCCCAAACATTCTATGATTCTGTGGCAGGATCCTGTCTAGAAACAAAACACAGGTAGCTGTAGAGGCCAGGGCAGATCACACGCACCTAGACTGTTAGGTGTCAGCCCTCCATGCCTTTGCCCTCCGCTGGTCTCTGCCACGCTGCTGCCAGATGGGCTCTGCTGTCCTGGTCAGGGACAGGTCTTTCGGCCAAGTGAACAACCTAGCCCTGCCAGCACATGACCTCTCCTAACTTCAGCTGCAGTGTAAGGCTCTTTTCTCCACTGGCCTTGATGCCCCTTTGCAGCACCTGTGTCTCAAGGCTGTGACTGCTAGCCCAGAACATTAATTTAACCTTCTGTGCAGGCTGAGGCAGTGCATACAGAGAAGCTTGTACCTCTTCACTTCTCTCAGAGAAGTCAGGGAAAGAAGTGACTTGGGATAGCACACCTTTGCACAGAGGGTTGTGGGGGAGATGAGCATCATTGCAGGAGAAGCACAGTACAGGGGCTCAGCTGTCCAGCAGGATTTGGTACTGCTCCTCTGCTGGTGCCTCATGTCTGCCTGCCACCGGGCTGTTTTCAGTCCTGTTTCTCTCCTGTTTCATGGGTTATGTCAACATGGCTTGGGTGGTGGCTAGCAAACAGGCTCTGGGCTGCTGTCGCTTCCTTGGAGGAGATGGGGAGAGCCTGGTGTGTCTGCTGGCTAAAAGCCTGGCAGAGAGCAGGCTGGGCAAAACAGCTGCTGCTGCCAAATGGGATTTTGTCGCCGAACCTCTGGGGGCGAGGCTGGGGTCTGGCATTACCCGTGGCCTGTGTCTGGGCTTAAGGAGCTACCTCATCTGTCGTGTTCCCCGTGGCAGATGGGGTCTCTTCAGGATTAATTAAGGATCATAACTGTGACCTAGTTACCAGACTTGCACTATTGTTACTGGAGCTCTCTGAGCCATCAGGCTGTTTGAGTGAGCTTCTTACCCTTATCTGCTCTGGTTACTTGCTCTGTATATCCCTCTGGGACTGACTCTGAGCCCCAGGCAGGTTCATGTTACATTCATTTCTCTAATAGATCCTTGCCTTACCTTTGAGTGGGCAGGTAGCTGCTTTCTGCTTGCAGTGCACAAGTCAGTGTGGGGATTAAATATGCTGGCCTACATCTTTCACGGTGTCGTCTCCCATTTGGGAGAGTGAGACTGAAGATGGGGACACATCAGCTGCGAGAATAGAAAGGATGGTCCTGGAGACAACATCTTGAGACAATCCAGTTCCGTGTGCCATTCTGATGCTGAAGGGATATCTGAGGGTGTCTCTTGTCTTGGCTACTCAAATCCTTCTCATTTCCAGTTTGTACTCTATTGTAGCAAGCCTTTAAGAATGCTTCCCAGTAAGGAGCAGAAATGACTACAGCTTTAGAAGTAAATCAGATTCAAGCTTTTCTAACCCTGCTTTTTGCCTGCCAGATTTTCAGGCAGGGCACTGTTCCAGCTGGAAAGTACTCCACCTCATATTCCTGTGGTCTGCAGACCTGTTACAACCTGGTCTTTCCTTTGGCTGGGGAGGGGTTTCACCACAGGGATCGTGGTGGGGACTTGTCCCCTTCACATCTTCCTGCTCTCTCCTTCCCTCCCTCTGCTCCTTGTTGGATGAGAGCTCACCTAGCCCAGTGGATTGAATTGCACGCAGCCGGGCCCTTGCACGGGCTCACAGCCTTATACACTGAGGCTGCACGTGGCATGTTTACCGTTCACGTGTGGAGGGTTTATGTTCCTGAAGCTCCCCTCAGTCCCACATGGAGCTGGTCCTTAACTAGTCTGATGTTCTGCTCAGAGTCTGATCATGTCCCCAGTGGCACCGCAGCAACTCCTGCTGATTTCAGACAGGAAAAGCATGAAGGAGGCTGTTGAGTGGGACCCCTGGGAAACAGCGCTTCACTTTGTCCTCAGAAGCATGCACAGCGGGAGAACTGCTTGGCTTTTCTCCTTTGCCTCAGAAAACATCTCTCATGTTCCAGTGACCTGTTTATTATGTAGGTCATCATCTACTGGAAGGAAAAAACAATTT
The DNA here is from genome assembly GCF_000703405.1 of Apaloderma vittatum. NCBI lineage: Eukaryota > Metazoa > Chordata > Aves > Trogoniformes > Trogonidae > Apaloderma > Apaloderma vittatum. The sequence continues at coordinate 20,554 of NW_009715635.1, read as the reverse complement.
CAAAAGTAGGAGAAATCTAGCAGGGCTCCTCCACTGAGCAGCTCTTTCTAGAAAAGCAGGGAGAGTTGTCCTGGGGGAGGTGGAAGGCAGGGTGGCCGGTTTCTCTTCCATTTACCTGGGGCAGAAAGTCAGAGAGGGGAAACCGCAGCTGGAGGGATGTGCAACACCCTGAAAACAAGCAGATCTAGTGTGCCCTGTGGTGGGGGAACAGTGCATTGAAGTAGACAATAGGGACTTGACTTGAGTGGTCAGGGGTTGTTTGTCCTTTAATGATTTTCTTGGTTTTGGTAATTAGGAGGTTGTTTCTACTGATCTTGCCTTGGTCGTGTGTCTGCACAGTGGAGACCTGTGCCATGTGTGCTGGAGGAGCAGTCCCTGCTGGGAGACAAGACTGTCCTGCCAGGGGTAAAAAGGGGACACAGAACAAGCAAATGCCTCTGGATGCCAAAAGCAAAACTGGGACCTGAACCAAAATTCATCTCAGTGTCATTCTAGTGCTATTATGCTGAGACTGCTCCACTTTGCTTGTAGCAGAGCTGACACCTTGTGATATCCACTGCGAAAAGAGAAAGCCCTTAGTAGGAACTCCTGACTGTAAGCTAAGCAAGGGAAAAATTGCTCTGTGAACAACAGGTTCTGTCTAACTTCACTCATGCTTGCCACTGATGCAATAACTCTTTAATACCTCTCACTATCCTCACTGCTCTACCAAATCCCCTGAATATCAGCAGGACTGGAGATACCCTGTGCCCTGGCTACTCACCACTTGGTGAAGTATTTGTGTGTGTTTGCTGGCTGCCCAGCAAGCAGGTGGAGAGGTGCACCCTTTCCTTAGCAGGAGCATGAATCTGACTCCTCTTTCTACCTGTTCACCAAGGGATTCCTCATTTCCTTCAGAATGTGTAGAAATGTGATGTTTTTGAGACAAGCAGGCTTGACAGCAGAAGCTGAAATCAGTCACAGGCTTCACTAATAATCAAGGTGAGACAACGCGATCTCGAAGTTGTTACCTTAGGAAATGAGATTTTGGCATGCTGCGCCCTGGGCAGTCAAGAGGTGTATGGAGAGGTGGGTTGTGCAGTGAGCAGAGGCCTCTGCCCCGCTCTGCCTTGCTGTTTGCTGGGTTCCCTCCCCAGGTCCCATCACGGGTAAGACGCTACTCACTAGCAGGGCTGGCTGAGCTACCCCTTGCTGGGTACTTCAGCTGTCACTGCATTCACCTCTGCTAAACCTGAGCGAAGCCTCTCCAGCTGCAAAAGGTGCCTGACACAGACTCTTGTGCTTGAAGGTACCATGGATCTTTTCCCAGAATATTTGTTCTTGCAGAGCTGCTTGCTTTGGTTTAGATGTGCTTGCTTCCTGCAGCCTTTGCTCTTTGCTTCATAGCTGCATCTGCTGTGCTGTCGAGATAAAGCACACATATCTGCCTGTGACTGGATTGTCCTCCCTCTTCAGCATCTGGATCTTGGTGGTTGCTATTTAATGCATGAAGATCTCTCTGCAGATCTCAGTTCTCATGCTGTCTAACCCAAGGGTAGGCAGTCCTCCTTCTCTTGTCACACCACAGTTGTCTGGAGAGAAATCTATGTAGGAAGCAATACAGCAGTGAACTTCTGAGCAGAATGACATTTTCTCACCTGCAGTGCTGTGTGCACCCACACGGAGCAGAGCATTAAGAAAGCAGGCAAGCAGGCATACATCTTAGCTGGAGGCACTGTCACATCTGCCAGCGTACCGCAGACAGCCTGGAAGTCTTGCTCAAGATGTGTTCCTAGCACAAGATTTTTCGAGTTAGACAGCGGACAGGTGCCCTGAGGCTGGGATTGTCACATTGGCTTGGTGGGTCCTTGCACAGTGAGTCTGCTGTAGACAGCAGAGTGCTAAAGCTGTCATGTCCTTGTGGTGAGAATGTTGAGGATAGCCTGCTGTCTTTGCTTGGAGGAAGGATTTGATTAGAAACTGTCTCATAAATGTGTGGGTATTGACTCAGTTGCTCCTTTAGTATGTATGAGCCCATCACCATATACGTGCCAAGGGCATCTGTCCTGGGCGGGCATGCAGCTGGTCTAAAGCAAAGCAGATGAGACTTCCTTTTCGCAAGCTTTTCCTCATCAAGCTTTTTCTCAATTGTTCTCTGCATGGAGCAATTCTCCAACGATATTAAATGCAGTGGCAGGGGTGAGTCAAGCAGTTCTTTTCAAGGCTGCCCTATTTTTTTTCTCTTTTTGGTTTTATTATAAATGGAAGCCACTGTGTCACAGGGCACAGTGCTGTTCCCAGTACGATTGGTGGCAACAAATAGCTACCCAGGAATGGTATGTATTGTGTGGTAGCTGGGAAGAACCTCCCGTTCCCAACATCTCTGGCCTATCTGGAGCTTGTTGCCACGAAATTGTGGAACTTAACTAAAAGATTGGGCTGTGAAAAAATAATTTCAACCCCTGATTAACTGAGTTTACTTATGTGTGTCTCGTCTTCAGAAGCTGGCGAGGCCATTCATTAAGCAAGACGGAGCATTGAACTCAAATTCCTAGATGAGAAGCAAGGTGACCTGTTGTAATGAATGGTGATACTTTCCTAAGGGAGTAACAAGTGTTATGGTCCAGACATGAACCACTCCTGAGGTACTGGAGGGCAAGTCCAGACCTATGCTGGCAGGCTGGGGTTATTGCACTTCTTTGGGAAGTGTCTGCTGTTGCTCTGGAGAAGAGATGAGGTTAGGCGGCCCTTGGGCTTGACTTCTTGAGACGGAGGCGTTAGCAACAGCCTGCCAAGCCCAGGGCTCTGCACAGCTTTCTGTTGCGAGAGCATGTCTCATTTACTCAACTTTGGTTAGCTCATCCTAAGATAAGTCTTGATATTGTTTAACACAGGTTTTCACCCAAACCACTGGACAACAGTTTAACGGTTACTGTAGCCTCAAATGTTGCTGAACTGTTGTGGGTAGTGAAAAAGCTGTACTGGAACATGGAGAGTCTTTAAATTAAGCAGAACCCGGGATCTTGAGTAATAACTAAGGCTGCTAGCAAGTAGCTGTCCCACCAGTTACTTGTCTTGCAATCTTCAATTATCCTATGAATCAAACAACTTTTTTTTTTAATTTAATCTCCAAGTAGAGGGTGCTTGAAGGAATAAAACACCTTGGCTGTTTGCATTGTAGTGAGCTTACTGCAACCTGGGGTTGCTCTTTCCTGTATGCCAACACCCCTCACCAGTTCTGATGTCCTGGCTTCCACCTCTGGTGTGATGCAGTGACCACAGCCCAGACGTGGGCTGCCCAGAGTGGGAGTGAGGAGCACAGCTGGGCCCTGCCAGGCAACAAGGGATGGGAAGAGCACTGTGCTCCTCTGGGTCCATGTCAAGGCAGATGAGGAAGTGGGGTGAGGTCACTGGAAGCTCAAACTGATGGTCTTAGCATGGCTTGGTTCTTCTTTCTGCAGTCTGCAGGCAGATCCTAGCAGCCACTGTCCCTGTCCCCACACTTCCCTCTTGCTCATGCAATGTTGTCAGACACTGCCAAGTAAAGTGGGCAGGTTACTCTCACCGTCAAGCCTTCATCAAGAAGAATCAGATGGCTTAATTACAATAGGACAAAGCCTTCAGGTTCACAGCTTCTAGTAAGCCACTGATATCTCTGGTTGCCCAAGCCCGGCGACTGCAGCCTGAAGTGGGACCACGCAGGGAACTGCCTTTCCCAGCTCTCTTGTGTTGGGTGAGAGCATGTTGGGGGACAAGAAAATAGACCAGTGTCCCAACATGAATCAGTCATCCATTTATATACAGCTACTGCTTCTCCAGTGGTACCAGGCAGTCCTGCAGGGTGATGGGCTGCAAGGATAAAGGACCAACTCTCCTCTTGTGACACGAGGGTTTATGCAAGGCTTTTGTGACTGGCTACTGTTTGTGAGAGCAGAACAAGACTCCAGAATTGCACTGATGAGCTTCCCTACTGTCTGGGCATTCAGGGCTGAAGATCTGGTAGCTAGATGATGACTGTTCAAGCTTTTTGGCTTGGAGGTTCAGGCTACATCTCTGGCAACTGAATAGAGGGGACTACAAACAAGACTGTTCTGATTTGATATTGCAATTCTCTTGCATTTTAAAGGATTTTTTGCTAGGGTATTGTATGATTCGCTATTGGCTGTTTTTTCTCTCTGTTTGAAGTTGAGCTTCATGATGACATATGGTTGTGCTGTGGTTGTGCTGAGGGCCTGCCAGGGGCTTTGAACGTGGTGGCCATGCTTCAGTTCAATAAAAAGCTGAAAGAACAGTAAAGCTTTCAAAGGTCCCCAAGGGATCTCTGAAACCACATGGCCAGTGCATAGAGACCTTACAATATGCTGACTGAGAAAGAGGCTCTAGCAGATTCAAACCATAGTAGCCATGAAGGAAAAAAACCCACAAAACCAAACCAAAAAACCCACACAGAAACTAATTATCCAAATTCTAAATCCATGAGGGACCAGATTTCCTTAGGCCTGCTGTTGATGGAGCTCCTTGCATGGCAGAGGAAACAAGGTTGCTCATAAATTAGAAATAAAGTGAATGGGGAAAAAAAATCTGGATTGCCTGCAACTGTTTGCCAGTAGTGTAAGGCAGACAAAGGTTAAACATTAATTTCTATCTAGTATCTTCTGTACTTTTTTTCACTTGCCCAGTAGCTATCTGTAGGGTGAGATGGCGCACACAGAGCTGAGGGGGAGAGGTCCTTTTGGGTGAGGATATGGCGTGAACGTCCACCTTTGTGGAATATCCTGCCAGGCCAGGGCTGCCGTTGCCAGTTAGACCAAATGCCACTGAGCTACCAGAGCGAACATGTGCTGCTGTGGGGCTCTGCCTCAGGCAAGGTGCTGCCTCCAGCAAGCATGGGCAGGAGGGTTTGGCCTTGGCATCCAGGGTTGCTTCCTCTCTGGAGCCAGCCTGCTGCAGTCAGTCCCATTATGTCCAAAGGTATCTTTGGACAAATCAGAAGGTGATGACTTAGCCTGTATTATGACCCCTGCCCTGGGTTTCTCCAAACTCGTCAGTTGTGAGTCATTGTTTATTTACAAAATGCGTGCAAATGATACCAATAGAGAGTAATGCTATTACTGATGCTGGGTTTTGGACATCAGGCTGTTTGCAGAGCAGAGGCAGAGTAGTTGCACAATCACTATTCGTAGTCACCCACTCCTAAGAAGACCAGTCAGATAGCCCAGTTTGTCCAGCTGACCTATTGGTTTAGCCCAATGACCTGAGTCTGTGGTTGCTTTTACTGTGTAAGGAGATTGATACTCCTGCTGCAAGGGTGGTTTAGCATGCGTGGGCTTTGTATCATCCTTCCACCTCCTCTACTGCATAAAAGCGTTAGGTCAAAAGCTGTAAGAGCATCACATCTGCACAGCTGTATGTCACTTGGGAATGGAAGGGGTTGTATAAAAGGTATGTTTACTTAAAACAGTTTAATGAGTTTAGTAGTGATTTATTTTTTTATGCCAAAGCTTCCCCTCCATGGTCTAAGCCTACAACAAGCATCATGAGTGCTAATATCACCAACATAGCAGAAGCCACTCAGCTCAGGGGCAGTGTTTGGTGCTGTACCACCCCGGACGAGGACATTCACCTATGTAAGAGCTTGTGGTGTGGCTGCCACCAGGAACCTTTAGCTTGTGTTATGTCCTATGGATTTGAGATGAGGGTGCATGCTTATAGCAGCAAGGAATTGTTCCTGTAACTGTGCAAGAGACACATACAAAGCAGTTGCAGTAAGGTCATGCTTTTGCTGTTTGGTTGAAGTTGTAAGAATAAGGCAGGCTGCTCCAGAGGTGTGGCAGAAAATCTGCTTTAGTACAGTCCAGACAACAAGTAGGTGCAAATAGTTTTTAGACTAGCACAAGAAGTTGGAAGTCTTTGTTTATAATTGTTGTAAATAAGCTATGATGGAAGATTCTTACAGTCCTGTTCTTTGGGTCATTTTTATCCATGACACCAATGATTGCAACATCAGCATGACTAATCCCATGCATGGGATGCGACGTCTGTTTCATCCGAGGCTAGACTGTTTGTTCACACAGTGTGTTGTAATACTTCACAAACGAGAAACAGAGCAGCCCTGTGTGGAGGTGTCTGCCCTCTTTGGAGATGGTGGCCTGTCTTCTGCTCAAGCTCACAAGAGACAGAAGGAAGAATGAAATGCACGAGACAGTGTAAAATCCCACACCACTAGGTGAGGAGGCTTTGTTTTGTGCAAACAAAACTGAGCCATGAATACTTGAGTTCTGGCTGACTGCATGTGACAAACAAGTCCATGCAGCTAACAGCAGGCACTGAGGGAAGGTGCTGGTGTGCGCTATGCTCCTGGTAATCCCCTGAGAGAGAGGACATAAAAGTGCTGGTCAACTCGTTCTGCATTGACCTATCTAACTCTTTTGTGAACTTGCTTGGTTTAGATCCAGAACTTTGCAATGAGTTAGACAGTTCTGTATCATTTGGAAATGCACTTCCTTCAAAGAAATCAGTTTGTGTGTTCAACATCAGCTGCATTTTTCTGGCCTCTAAATTCTAGGATAGCTTATCACACTGTCATAAAACTTGCCGTTCTTTACAGCTCCCAGTTTGAAAGGCGTAAGGTTTCATTTTGGCTAAGTATCCTCAAATGTCAGCAGCTTGCATTTCCGACATCTTTTGTCATGGTCCAAGTATTTATAGTAACTATGTTATGGTGGAAGGTTTTTTTCCCTGAAGGTCAGGATAGTTGCAGATGAAATCGCCTGTCCCTCCCTGTGCCAGTCCCTTACTGTATCTCTGCCATTTCCAATAAATATTTGCTGATGAGAAAAATTACCCTTGGAACAATCTGACAGAGCCAACCCTAATTGTTCAAAAAGTTGACTTAGTAAGCGGGATCCTTCCCTTCTGCTTTCTAGTTATGAGCCTTTGTGGTGCACCTAGGTTTGCGATGAGGACCATGCTGCTTGACTAGAAAAACAAAACACTGGATGCTCTTAGCATGAAGTTCTCCTGCCCCCTGAAATTGGACACCAGCTCTTTTCAGGTGAATACAAAATACTGGAAGACAGGTAATAAAAATAAAAAGGAGTTGGAATCAACTGGCTGGGCACCTCAGCTTTAGTTATTACAGTGTTCAGCCACTGCCCACACTTGGCAGAGATACTGTCTTCTGTGAATGAAGCACCTAGCTTGAACCTGTGCTTGGCCATTTGCCAGCGCCTGGTTTAATGTGGCACTTCTCTGGGTAGACAACACCTTTCTCATGCTGGTTCTCCAGGGAAGTCCCTCACACAGGGCAAGTTTCAGTAGATCACTTCCTCATTCTGCTCTTCTGCTTCTACTTGCACAGGTTAAAAGTTACCATGAGCTGGAAAACTGGGCAGTAGCAATGCTGCTCTCGAACAGATGTTAAGTATGAATGCAGCTATGGTGGAGGCTGTGGAGCTTGCTCACGTCAGCTGAGGGTCTGGTTGTTCTGTGCAGTGATGGTTATTCAACAAACCAAGCAACCCCTGAGGAGCACTTGAGTGTGATATTCCCCCTGTTCCCCTCCTGGCTACTTGGAGCATCCCAAAACCCAGCAGGTATTTTCCATTCAGCTCTCATAGCAGGGCATGTAGATAAATATCTGCATATTCAGTCAGCTGAGCAGGGGGAGGGTTTGTGTGTGTCTCACTTCAGACTGGTCTGGACTTTGTCCAGTACCCAAAGGGGGCGTACAAGAAAGCTGGAGAGGGACTTTTTACAGGGGTATGTGGTGATAGAACAACAGGTATTGGGTTTAAACTGATTAGATGTATGGAAGAAGTTCTTCACCATGAAGGTGGTGAGAACCTGGAACTGGCTGTCCAGAGAGGTTGTGGATGCCCCACCCCTGGAGGTGTTCAAGGCCAGGCTGAATGGGGTTTTGACCAGTTTGGCCTAGCGGGAGGTGTCCCTGCCCAAGGCGGCAGGGGGGTTGGAACTAGATGGTCTCTAAGGTCCCTTCCAACCCAAACCATTCTATGATTCTGTGTTCTGCCTCCCCTTCCCAGATGCCTCCTCGTGTGCTTCAGTAATGCAGGATATAGTGTCAGTTTTGGTTTTGTCTTTGGAAGAGTAAACAAAACAGAAGGCCAAAAGCCAGCTACTTAAACCACATTCCTCTGCAGTGGCTGGGAAAAAATCTCTACTTCACATACAAGCATCCACTGTTTGCATTACTCATCCTTCCTGGCAGTGGTTATGAGCTTTGTCTGCCTCATTTGTTTTGAGCCTAACCTTTCTGATCTATTTTTGAGATGCCTGATACGCTGTCCCTTCCTCTATGGATCCTGAGTTCCAGCTGCTTGACACATCTCCAGGAGTTGATAAAAAAGATCTTGTGCAATGGGTCTAGACAAGAATTCTCTTGATCTTGATAATGTTTGGTTTATCTGTCAGTCATATTGTGGACCTGGCATTGAGCTAGAAGACAGAGGAATGTGTCTGCTTTCCAAGAGGGGGTAAACTTGACCAAGAAATGCAGGGCTGGGTGACTTGTGGTGGGAAATAGATTCTTGTGAGAAAACCTGAGGTGCTGCAGGGGACAGTAGCTTCTCCTACACCTCAGGATGGGTCAGAGCAGCACCACTCAAATTCACTGCAGCTGTAGAACCTCTGGTTTTTTGACTTGTCTATCTTCCTGAGACAACCAGCTACTTTCTTCTTCTTTTTGCTTTTGCAGGAGTCACCTCTTGAAGGTAGAGATGGGAGAGGTGGCTGCTATCGCTGGGGCCTGGCTTTCCACCGCAGAAGGTTTGCCCTGCTGCCAGCAACTGCACGTTGCTTGCTGTTCCTTGGTTTGTGTGAACACTTGGTGAGCTTCACCCTTGGAGCAAGCTTAAATTGCTGAGGATTTTCTGGAGATAAAGTGAAAGCCAAAAGCTGAGTATGGACACTTCACAAGGGTCAGAACATGTTAGGAACTAGCTTCTTAGTTGAATCTGTGTTTTGGGTGGAGAATTCATATCCATTTCTGTAAGTCTGAAGCTAGACAGTGAAATACCCTCTGCTCCTTCCATTTCTCAGCACTTAATATGTAGTATTAAAGCTCTATTACAGAATTTTGAAGGACTTGCACTTAAATATAAACCATTCTATAGACAAAATACTGTAATGTTTTTGCTGTTCCCTTGTCCTGCTGCTGGTGAATCTCCCTGTGTTCACAAGCTCTTCAGTCACTGCCGTGATAGTGCCAAGCCTGCTTTTAGCACCATCTTCAAACTTAGCCAATGCTTAGAACAGATTGTTAGAAAACTGTAACCTGGGACTGCTAACCAGGTGAGCTCAGGGCTTGTTTTGGGCTCTCAGCTCTCTGCCGGGTCTCTGTCACCTTAGAAATAGCCTCCCCTGTTATAGAGCTCGCAAAATTTTGCAGCCAGCCTGCCTCACAAAGGACTATGAGAGAGACAGAAGCAGGAACTTAGATACCAGGTACCACCGACAGGTCTTTTACACTGATCCTGCTGGCATGAAGAGGGTTTACACTACACAGAAGCTTTTGCTTCAACAAGCCCCTTGCTCGGCAGAAGTATTCAGAGCACCTTTGATAGGTTACTTTGCTACCAGGGAGCTTTTCCAGCTGCAGACAGTTCTCAGGGTGTATGAGGAGTCCTTGTTCACAGATCTTTAAATGCTGGCCTGAAGGAGTTTTATCAGCATTGTGGTAGTACCTGGAGCACTGGGTCAGTATAGCTTATGTTGAACGTGTAAACTGGTTCAAGAAAATCTGTTGCCAGAGAGGGTATTTCAGGACAAGTTTATTTATGCACCCCCTTTTCTTTTACATCAAATATAAGAAACAAAAGGCAAGGTGTCTTCCTCCCAGTTAAACTCCTCCAGGGCTAGAGAAGCCGAAGGATGAAGGGCACAATGCAGCCAGTGCCTTTGAAGGGTTGGACCATGTCATGGCACCACATGCCTGAAGCATGAGGGTGTCTGGTGGCTGTGACAAAGGTTATGACAACCTATATCAGGCACAGCTTGACTGTCCTGGTGTGCTGGGCCGGGCTCCTCCAAAAGTGGCTGTGCAGCTCAAGGAAAGATGCTGATTTTCACCAGCCCATTAGGCTTCTCTTGGAGCAAAAATACTATCAATGCCTGAGGAGACTAGAAATTACAGCTGTGCAGTCCTGAAGTGTTTAGGGGTGGGACTATTTTGCTTGTTTTTTAAAGAATGTGCAGCCAAGGCTTATAAGATGTTTCTTCAGGGAATCACAAAGACTTCAGAAATGGGCTACTGGGATGCCCAGCACTGCAGCCATCTCCACTCCTCCCTGTGGACCTACTCCTGGATACAAGCAGACACAGCATGGTCCTGTCACTGCCTAAAGCCATTCAACATGTCTTCAGTGACTTCTGGGTTCTCAAGATCAGACCTCTCCATTAGAAAAAAACCCCTCCTGATCCTTAGAGAGTCAAGTGATTCAACAATTTCACAGAGCAGGATTCATTTTGTCACTTTCATTCCTACATTGGAAAGAGCAAAAAAGAGCAGAGGAACTAAACCACGAGAAGAGTGAGTTGCACACCTCCTGCTTCTTCCATTTCCTTTGCACAACCTTTGTAGTGTTTTGCTTCCAGCTGATCCTGCAGAGCAGCCCCTGGGAGACTGCTGAAATCTGGGAGGGGAGCATTGCCTGGGTGCACAACTATTCCCTTGCAGAAGCAGTGCTCCTCAAATCACAGAGCCTTTCTCTATCTAGAGAAGAAACGGGCAGCAAACGGGAAGACACCTCTGTTTTGTGCATTCGTTCAGCTTGGGAAATGGACTTTGCCACACTACTGGGCAACCCAGAAGGAAATAAAGGCGTCCCTGCCCATGGCAGGGAGGTTGAATTAGATGATCTTTAAGGTGCCTTCCAACCTAAGCCATTCTATGATTCTGTGATGAACCAGGAGGGACCTACTCAGGATAACACACAGAGAAGGTGAAGCAACGGCTGGCTGAGGAAAGACCCCTCCAACCCAGCACTCTGGACACTGGCTGTAGCCCCAGCCCTGCTGCTCCCCACTCTCTGCTAAAGGCTAAGGAGCAGGAGCTCAAGAGCCACCAGCACAGCAACGACCACAAGGGTATTTCTGCCAGTGTCAGAGCTGCCCAACTGAAAAACTTCAGAAATGGGGCTCTGGGGTGCCCAATGCCGTGGTGGTCCTCACTTCTTGCTGCAGACCCACTCCTGGATGGAACTGGACACAGCATGGTGCTCTCATTGCCTACAGCCACTCAACACAGTTTTATTGACTTCTGGGCTTTGGAGTCCCACCAGCAGTGGCTCTGGGAGCAAAAAGCAACAAGTGCTCTTCAACAATTTCTTCTTTGGCCACTCCATTCTGCCAAGACATCACTTTCAGACACCACCATGATGTCACCAGTATGCAGCACGGGCATTACAATGACATGCCAGCACATCCCACTGGTACCCACAGTCAGCTGGCACCAGTTGGCCTTTGCTTGCTGACTGGCAAGACAAAGCCTGGCCTTCCAAGGTGATGACCAGCGAGGAAAACTTCAGTCCAGTTGGGACAAAAGAAACACCATCACTTTCTGCTCATGATGAGCTGGGGCAGTCAGCAGACACAACTTTTCCTGGCCCTTCAGGACAGGGGGAAAGAGCAGCCTTTGACACTGGCTTGTCATCCCTCTGCTTTCCATTGAAGTTTTGGAACATGGTAGAAAGTGACCAGTTTCAGTTCATTTGTGGAGTGACAGTAGAAAATGTGTGTCCATCAATGAAGAACTTTTGAAGAGGAGGTGCTGGGCAGGCAACGACCTCTACAAATTTTTGCCACCCAGAAGATGAACAGCTTTCTTCGGCAACTGAACTGTTTGGCTTCACCAAAACAGAACAGGATTTCCAAAGATCTGCTTCCCTGCCTGAATTCCTGGTGGAAGAAGCAGCATTTTCTGCTCACAGCCAGGTACAGCAGTAGCTCTGCACTAACACTCACAGTAGTCTTGGGAGAGAGAAGGACCTTCACATCTAATCAGGCCTTGCAGTAGAGAAGATAGGGATGGTAGTGAGTGGTCTGGTTTTAATTTGCTTCTCTGGTCATTTTCAGGAAGGTTTGAGAAACTTTCTGACTAGTAGAAATGCAGGTAAAATACAGTTCAGTTATACCCACTGAGTTTGAACCCATTAAATGGAAAGACAGACTCGGTGTAACCTGACTTCTCTGAATGTCCTTGTTATGTGTCTTTCTGTACCAAACCTGAAAACTTCCTGTGGCATCTGCTGAATGCTGAGAAGGTACATCCAAGGACAGGTATTACCTGCTTGCTCATATCTACATTGAAGTTGCTGAACAGTCACGGTATCTGGTGTGCAAAAGCAGTTCTGATGCTTTTGAAATTCCTGCACTGCTCTGCTCCCAGACAGCTTAAATCCAGGGGTGGCGATGACTGAACAGAACCATCACATAGCATTTTAGCCTGAGCTTTAAGTTTAAAGCACTCCTGAGAGTCCTTTTCAATACCTGTCCTTCTCTTTTGCAGTTCAGAGTCTCAGTCTGTGTAACCTGGGGTTTTCCAGTCTTGGGATGGTGGCAACTAACTTTTTTTTGGGGATTTTTTTAGATACTCTACTACTACTACAACTCCAGCTTTAACAGAGAGCATCCCCACTGGCTGGAAAAGTGCAAGAGGAGAGTTGGCATCAAGCAGAGAGCACAGGATGCCCTGGAGATGGGTGAAAGGCTCTGCTCCAGAAGCCCTGATGGTCAGTCTACAGGGAACACACAGGCATCTCCACCCATGAAGACCACACCCACCAGGCGATGGGCTGAAGCACCTTCTGGCCTTGGTGGCTTCCATCCCTCTCCAGCAGCAGCTGCTCCCATACTTCCAGCAGTGGCTGGAGCAGCAGGCTGAGAGGTTCGTCCCACTGGCCCTCTTCTTTCTACCACCACGCAGCAGCCAAACCCCAGAGGGCCTCTGGTGTGCTGCTCCTGCTCCTCCACAGTTTGTAGTGTCTGTGCTGGCAGCAGCCTCAGCTCTGCTCTGGCCAAGGCCATCCCACTGTCCCACCTGTACCTGCAGTCCCAACCCTGGAGAGGGACCCCAGCACTGCACATCCTAGAGACAGCATTTCCAGCAGCAAGTCAATAGTGTCTAATTTACAGCATTGTTAACAGAACTTAATAGATTTGATAATAAACAGAGCCTAGTAGAGTTGGTAATTAAGTGTTTGGGTCTGTATGCCTTTTCCAGTTTTCCTGTCTATTGGTAAAGCAGAAGCCCAGACTGGTGCTACAAACTTCCAGATTTGCTGTGTGGCAGAAGACACGCAGATTGCACCTCCCTTCACATTTCCAAGACCCCATGCTCTAAAGCGGGGGCACGAACCCCAGGAGAGGAGCAACAATAGCCACTGGGGTGTGGCAAGGAAATACCAGACCTTCCATTTATTTTAAAGCAAAAAAACCCAAGAAGTTAAGCTGCACTGTCATTTAAGACATGAAGTCATGCTGGCATCTGCATGCAGTCCACTTCTTTCTCCCCAAACTATTGTCTTTTCCAGCACTGCACTGATCTGTGCTTTGCCTCTGCATGGGCCAGGCCTTCAGAGATGCTCCAGCAGTTCCAGGGGACCCTTTTTGCTCTGCTCAAATGCCCATCACTGAGCTCTGCCCACGCTGCCCTCATGCTTGGTATTCTCATCTTCACTGTCATAACACTCATGCCATGGGTTTGTAAACCTCCCAGGGTCGGGTCCAAATGCTTAAGCGAAGAGAAAATGGCTAAGTCCCACCACTGGTCACTCTGGGAGTGAAAAGCAACAAGTGCTCTTCAGCAACTCCTCCTCTGGCTGCTCCCTTCTGCCAGATCATGGGTGCCACCTTGCCATGTCCACTGTGTTTCATTGGAACCTGCCGTTGATATCAGTTGGTACCAGCTGGCCTTTGCCTGCTGACTAGCAGGACAAGGCCTGGCTGGACAAAGCAATGGTTCTGAGAAAAGCCTGAGCCCAAATGGGAGCAGAGGGATTGAAAGGGAACCATCACCAGCTGAAATCTCCTCCTCTTCCTCAGACAAACTGGAGGAGTCATCAGAGTGAGCTGGAACAGGTTGCCCACAGAAGCTGTGGATGCCACATCACTGAAAATGTTCAAGGCCAGGTTAGATGGGGCTTTGAGCAACCTGTTCTAATGGAAGATGTCCCTGCGCTTGTGAGACCAGATGAAATTTAAGGTCCCTTCCAACCCAAACCATTCTACAATTCAATAATGTGATGTGGGAACTTGTAGTACTCACTCTTCTCTGCATTTTTTAGCTTCTGTGCTTCTACAACCCCAGATTTAAGAGTGACCATCTCCAGCTGCTGGCAAGGTGCAAGCCAAGAGTGGGATGCAGAAGGAGCGCCCCAGCTGCATTGTGCCTGACTGAGGAGCTGGAGGAAAGCTGCCCCTCAGGAAGCTGCCAAGATCTTCAGCCTCTGCAGGGAGCAGCTGCTGGGATGGAGGAGTTTGCACCAGCTCCACTGCAGGACAGGCAGGTGTCAGCTCACAGAAAGTCTATACTTGCCAAGATAAAGCAACTAATGGCTAAACCATGTCCTCACATCCACAGACACTACAGACCTCCAGACACTGCTGCTCACAGAGTTAATGCTGGTTGGAACCAGGACTGCTCTGACTTTTTGCAAACGGATGCATCTTTCCCTTCAGCATGTAAAGGCAGCAAATGCAACAGACGCTCGGTTTTGTTTCGTGGTCTGCCCTGGTCATGTTGATTTGCCATTCCTCTTGGCAGCATGCAGAAATGGTGTGGCAAGGAGAGCAGGTGATCACCCCGAGTCTTCAGGAGGTGCAAGGCCACTGGGAGCATAGAGCTTTAGAAGAAGGACCAGATAGTTTTGTGCTTGCCTGTGCTGACCAGACTCAGTGCTCTCAACACGAGTTTAGAAAGTCTGAGGTCCTCCTGCCCACTCTGCTCTCAGTATGGCTAGGTGTGGATCCTTTTGGCTCTTCCCATGAAATGCTCTGCATGGGAACTGGATACCCTTTAGCAGGGGCAGACTGATACCTTCCTCTGTCCTGCAGAGTGAGGACCTAGACTTTAGATATTTTGGGACAATGATTTTTGACAAGATTATAGGCTTAAACACTAAGGCCAAAAGTGATCCAGCCAGCAGTCAATGTTGAATGGAAAGCAGCTTAATGGAGAGATGAAGAACTCAAAGCATGCTGCTCCAGCACTGTTCAGGCTCATAATACTTTTCTTTTTGTTTAGGTGGGTGCTGCTGGATGGTGCAGCATTACTCACTCTGTCCAGGCCTGCTCCAGCGCTAGGGTCTGTGTGGCTCTGCCCCTCCTGGGTGCAGACACTGGGCGTGTGCTCTGCAAGTGGGAAACTCCATGTCTCAAAGGTCTCAGCTTCACTCTGGTGAACTTGGCTAGCACTTTCCTAGTGCTGGTCTCCATGCACTTTGGGTTCTGGGTTGATGCAATCCTGAGTTCATCAAAGTCTGAACTCCGCTCACCCCTGCAGGCAAGAGCAGAGAAAGTTCAGGGATTGAAAGCAGTCGCCTGTCCTTGGTCAGCAAGATCAGCACAGCTGGGGCCACCTGTACTGCAGCATATTGTAAAGGTGGGTTTGATCTACATTTGTGTAACAGATTTCAAAACCTTACAGGGCCTTAAGATACTAGAACCAACATTAAGTGATCAGAGAGAACTTTTTAGATGCCCAGAAAGCCGCTAACAGGATTCTGGCTGGATCCTGCTTGCCAAGATTTCTCGTTCCTGAATCTCTCTCTTTCTTTTAGGCCAGTTCTGGAAACAGTAGGTACGTATGAGCTTCCTTCCCTCCACCTCTGTTGGATGGCTGAAGAATTGCAGAGCTTCACACAAGGAGTAGCAGCATATTCCTCTGGCACTCCAGGATTTGTCCTGGTGTCAGTCTGTCTCTGTCCCCTCGTCACCCTTCCCTTTGCCACTTCAGCTATATGGATGAGCAGTGAAAGTAGGATAAACCACTTGCAAAGACAAGGCAGCAAATAAAATACGGTATTAGGAGGCTTTCTGGCTCTCTGCCTAACAGGTGCTTCAGATTTGAGATCTTTCAGCGGCACAAGCAGCTCCACAACCTGGGCTCTGCCTACCCTTTGCTTTAGAAAACCAAACCACCCTTGCATGCCGAGTGCTGAGCAGGGGTGAAGGGCTCCACCAGTCCTGTCAGCCTTTTCCAGTTGTTGCTATAATCAGCTCATGTCACCTTCCTCCCTCTTTTCAAGGCTCTGATAAAAAGCTCCTAGGACAGCCAGGTGACCTTTGGCTGAGCTTCATCTTTAAACTCCCGTGGCTTTTGCTTCATTGCCTAGTTGTTACGCAGCAGTAAAGATCTGTTCCGATAGCAGCAGAGCCTGCTCCCCTGTCCTTCCTCCTCTTAGTCACACAGGATCAAAGCTCTCTGAATTTGCTCAAACGAATTTGCATCTAGGTCAGTGAGAAAAATACTTTTTTTCTCCCATCTTTCTCTTTGTAAGAAAGGAAAATAAGCACAAAGGCAGGTGGGAGAAAAAAATTGTGGGCTATAATTAAATAGGTTTGGTACACATGGGAAGATGAAGTCATTAGTAAGAGAGAAAATCATTGATGTGGCAGCAAGCTACATCTTCAGCTGATATAAAGCAGTATCTCCTCACGGAAGCCATGTGACCGTGTCATTGCCACTCCTTGGTGGACTTCGTCCCCTCTGCAGTGCCTAAAGGGTCCACAGCTGCCTCCTTCCACAGTGGTGAGGGGGGAATTATGGACGAGTGTCTGGCTTATACTGATTTTCACCTGCAATTTTTGGCTCCTTGCAGCTGTCTCCTTCGGTTGCCTAAATCCCTGCCGTGCTCTCTGGATGCAGTGTCAATAACCGGGTGGCTGCTCCATTGCAGCTGGTTGGGTTAACATGTGCCAAACCAGTCCAGGGCTGGGTGCTCAAGGCCCCTGGCTCCATCTCTAGGCCATATGGGGATGGAACGCAAAACAGCCCTGGGAGACCCATGCTGGGATGCTGGTGGTCATGAGGACAGGACGACCTTGTTCTCAGAGTGCTGCTAGTGACTGGGCGACCTGGGTGCATTGCCTGGTTCCATCTTGGCTTGTCTGTATTGCCTTGACCAACTCCACATCTCTTGGTGCTTCCTCTGTAGATGGTAAATACTTCTTCCTACCACTGGTCTCACTGAGAACTTCAGCTTTTCTAGGAAAACAGTCTTAGCGTGGCTTTCTGAAGACTAGCACACTGTTCTCCAGTTGGCATAATCTTAAAACTGCAGAAGTATGTATAGGTTTAAATATTAACAGGACACATGAGAACAGGGGTTTGCAATACAGTGGTAAACATTCCGTTTAGTTGGTAAACTTAGATCCACTCACTCTAGCGAGAAGTCCAGGGCTTTCTGAACTGGGCTTGAAGTCAAAGGTTAGCTGTAATTTCATGCAAGAACGACCCACCTGAATTCTGGGTGGATCCAATGCTGGGCAATAATAGCTTTGCAGCCCAACGTGGCTGCGTGCGGCCTTACACATGGCTGCACACAGGGACGGCAGCCCTGGCAGGGCTGGCAATGCGAGGCTTTGTCGTTATAATAAAGGTGGCAGAACCTGGGGCATCTGGTCTCCTCCTGATTCATGGTCACACCAATGACCCTGGGGAAGGGCTTGCTCAGTTACTGTATGTCTAGGTTGCAAGCTGGGAAGAGGTATTTGAAAGAGGCTAGCTCAACACGGTTTTTGCCCCGAGTTACGGTAGTCTTAACAAAAAAGCTGAGTAATTTGGCATCTTTAATGAAATCAGGTTTCATTTTATCCAATCTTCCTGCTTATTTCTGTACTTTTACAAAACTGGAGGCTGGAAGAGGCCTCAGCCTGCCCTCAGGTGGCCATCGGAAGAAAAGCAGGAGTGACGCTGCTCGCCCTGTCTCTTGAACCGCTGGTGACACCAGGGTGCTGCCTGGGGTGGGGTGACAGCACATGGCCTGAGGTCCTTCTCCCGGGCTGGGGCTTTGGGAGGGGGCTGGCTCCCAGGGCCACAGCTTCTGAGGGCTGGGAAAATCCCATTCTGCCCCAAACCAGTGCAGATAATGCCACAAAAGTATTTGGTTGCTGGGACAGAGCCTGGCCAGCACTGCCCTGGCTGAAGTGGGCTATCCCAAGACTCTGTCCTCTCCACCTGATGTGTGCTCACTGCTCCTGAGGGCACTTTTATTTTTTTTCCCCAAAGACCTTGGCATGAATAGTCCTTTTCTTTTGGCATTTGACAATGTCTTGTCAATGGGCTGATGTTACCTCTGGCTGTTGGTGTTATGCAGTGGCAGGCCAGGACAGAGGACTTGGCAAGTGAAGTAACCATCCATGGCCACCACAGATGCTGCTAGTGTATCATCTAGAAGGTGGGTTGGTGAATTTTTTGGGTGGTGGAATCCTTCAATAAAAGCATATGTTCCCATTTCATGCTTTTCTAGGTGGGAGCACAGTCATATTTCTCTGAAATGGGCGGTACAAGGCTTCTTTTGCCCCTCACGCATATTTAGCATCTTTTCTGTGTTCTGGTTTACTTCAGTGCAAAGAAAGAAAAGCTAATAGTCAAATGCCAAAGAATTTCACAAGGAACAGATTAGGTGATGCAGGAAAATGCTTCAGATTTATAGGTCCAAGATCCGTAGCTATATGGGTGGAAAGGCTATGTCTGTGGGAGGAAACTCTCTCTTCAGAGCCAGTAACTCAATGGGCAGGGGGAAATGGAGAACTTTTCAGACACAAAACCACCTTTCAACCAGCAGACCACCAACTGTGGGATGGCAGTGCAGGAGGGAGAAGGATGGTTGGCTTCCCTGAGAAGAACAATTCATGGGATTGTGTTTCTGGCTCCATGGCAGCCTGGATCGCACCAGTATTGGTTTTGCTGTGGCTGTGAGGGATGTCAGTAGGCTCCAGAGGCAACTGCATGTGGGCAACTGCAGGCTGGCAGCAACGTATGTAGCCTTTCCCCAATGATGACCTCAGCAGGGATTTGTGTCCCTCTCCCACTTGCTGGAATCTGGCATGGAGGTGCTGGGAGGTGCAAGTGCCGTCCCCAACGACTGACCACAACTGCTGTGGATGCAGCCAGTGTATGTTGAGACTGGCTTGATGGTTTTGGATGATTTAGGGGGAAAAAGCTGCAGCTGGCATTGGGAGAGGTGTGTTCCGACACAGTCCAAAGCAAAATGTCATGGCAGATAAGAAAAAGGTTTGAAATTGTCAGGTGTTCCACTTGACTGCGCTTTTTCTTAAGAAAGCAAATGTTTTTTAACCTTGCATGAAGCAACTTTCCAGTTATAGATCTTAATCTTGCAAAAAAAGAAAAAAAAGGAAAAAATGCAGAAAAGACATCAAGCCGCATATAGACAAAACACATGACTGCTTGCTTTCTGAGCGTTGGAGACCTTGATTGCTTGGGCTGATTCACGTTAGGGAAAACTTCTTTTCCTATTGTGCGGTCGATTAGGAGTGAGAGTAAAATCATTCCTGGTCCAGCTTCAGTATAGTCTGAGATGTGTTTTGTAAAGGTTCTTGTTGCTTGGTTGTGCTCTGGGAAGCACCATGTTAGAGCCCATCCGCTGTCCTCTGCTGTAGCAGGCAGTTTTCAACAACAAAGGCAGACCTGTGTAACTTAGAAGTTTGTTAATGCTGGAACAAAAGCTGTGGAGGATTCCTCATGTGTTGAATGAAGCTGTCAGTTCCTGAATAACTGGAGAACAATATGTTTAATTTTTAAACCAATTTCACATGGCAGAGCAAGCTCCCTCCAAAAATCTTAGCTTTTACGTTACAAGGCTTCCAAACAAGTAAGTGTTCTGCGTTTGTTTTTTGATTCAAATCAAGTAAACTGGAACATCTCCTGCTCGGAGGATGAAGAGAAAGGAACACAATGTGACCATCTGACCAGGAGCCTGTAAAACGCAGACAGGAGAATTACACGCACCTCAGAGAAGAGAATTACACGCAGCTCTGCTCTTCTTGGACTTCAGCACAAAGTTAGGAACCCCATCTGCTGATGTGATGTGAACCGTGCTGGGGGGAGGCATAACGGGATATAAAAAGCCATCCTGGCAGTGGAGCAGGCAAAGTGCTACTTCATGAAAATTCGCAAGAGGCTGGCACGGACCGAGGAAAGAGGCCAGGATGCAAAGCCCGGAATTTACCAACTTTATTTCTGCAGCATTTTCTCTGCTTGCCCGT
>NW_009715635.1:0-246 GCF_000703405.1 Apaloderma vittatum | reverse complement strand
TGGGACGGTTTCAGAGCTGTGTCGGAGGGCTCTGGCTGCTGGTGCTCTCGGTCGCGCAGGGGCATCGCTCGCCCCGCGGCTCCCTCGCAGCACAGGGCTCACACCCAGCTCTTCCGCTGGTTTTACTGAAGTACAACCAGTGCCAGAGCCTCCAGTAAAATTTCACCACCTCCCTACACTGCCGTGTGAGCTGTATCTGAACAAAGCTAGCACGTTTCTATATTGCACAGATGCACTGATGTAACA